>NC_081142.1:26798118-27030450 GCF_958295425.1 Solea solea | reverse complement strand
AGCACACAGAACCGACTAGAGCAGCATTAGGAGAAGAACGTGAACAAGAATGGACATACGAAATTTTTTCAAGAGAGTAAGTATCACTGCTGATAGTAACAATAAGTTAGCTGCAGCCCCCCAGCTAACAGCAGAAAGTCCCACGTAATTGCCAAATGCTCCCTGTTTGACAAATAAAAACCTGGCTTACACACTCTGTAGCCGAGAGCCCCCTGTACAGGAGGCAGCATGAGATGCGTGCTGTATATCTCTGTGCACGTCTTACCTTTATTGTTTGCGGTCAAAAGTTACATTTCAGCTCCAAAAGAACTCTGCTACTTACAGTAGCTAGCTAGTTAGTCCGAAATGCAATGTGAAGGTCCTGGTTGTTTATAGAGTTAGGTGTGCACTCTTCATATTATCTTTGGGGTGACTTCCTTCTGGAGCATCAGCTCCAGCATCAGATGCACACCGTGAAACAGCTCATTCACGTATGATTATGTGGATAATAATAATAATGATAATACGGTAGTAATAATAATAATCACTCCACCACCCCTATTGACCTGTAGGAGTCAGGGCAGAGGAGCAGAGAGAGTGAGAGGGGAGAAACCTCTACTGGAAAGGTGAGTCTAAAGGATTTCACAGGATAGAGTCATTTGTGATGCAGACAGTCCTGGAATTTTATGGAACTCAATATGAATATGAAATATGAAACATTTCAGTCCAAGTGCACCATACAAGACTTATTTAACTCGAGCTTTTATTTAGGAGAGTCAGTGGCGTCATTAGGCCTATGACTGCAGGCCTATCTCAACTTTGCAAGTGTTGCATAATGCTTTTCGCGTATCTTCTATCGACACCCTGAAAAAACGCCCACACCGCTGACATTATCTCTCCTCAACACACACACACACACACACACACACACACCTTGTGCTGCACTTGCGTCACTGTAACATGTTCAAAGAAATGCAGCATGGCCTCCCCTTCCCGACACACATACACAAACAGCAAATAGACGGGTATTAACATCGGTTGTTAAAATCGGCGCAGTTTTACTCATTGGACCGATGCCGATATGTTAAAAAATGACGAACATCGGCCGATACCAATATTAATGCCGATATATCGTGCATCCCTACAAGAGAGTGATGTATAAGCCAAATTAGCCTGGCCCAAATATTTTCAAGAGTACCTTAATATAACTGTAATTTATGCAATTAAGTTATATTTTTTCAGGGCTTAAAATTACAACCATTTTAGTCACATATGTGCCCAAAATATATTCTGTGTGACTTCAAAATATTTGGGAGTAAACAATTATTGTGTTGTGAGTGAAAGTCATGGCATTCACAGTCTTGCAGTCATGTCAATTGAAAAAGAGGAGCTTCAGCACCTAAATCACAATAGAGTGATAGACGCCTTTGCCACCCTTAAAAACAGACGACATTCTTTGATGCTTCCACCCACCAAGTAGCTGCCAATTGTAGCCATGTTATTTTAAAATGGTGTACTTTCTGAGAACACAGTGCTCTTTTTTTTGCATACAGTTTTGGCTAATACATGTGGGCTCTTAATGAATAAGAAGCATTGGTTAAATACGGCACTGTAACTATGTGGATTTTTTTCTTTTTGTTGTTGTTGTTAATGCTGTAAACATACAGTACTTCCTGTGTTTGTTGTTGTACTGTGTTAAAAATGTAATGGTGGCCTAAAACATTTGCACAGTAAAGTATCTCTGTTAAATCTGTCCAAAACGTGCCATTTCTCAGTTTTTGTTAGCTGTTTGTGAAATTAAACGTTCGCTCACATTCTGTGCATCTCCTGGGGGCTAAGCCCCCCCTGTCCTTAAAACCTAGTGACGCCCCTGGTCTGGAGGAAGCAAAACAAATGACAAACTTTGTAGAACCAATGACAACTGTTTGGACATTACTTTTACATAGTCCCACTTGTTTATGAATGACTCATACTAGAGTAATAGAGGAACATGAGGATGATGATGAAACTGGATCAAACCAGATATCTGTCATTCACTGCTTTAAAAACCATTCAATGCTATGTTAGTTATGAAAAGCTATGTGTGTGTGTGTGTTTTGATGCAGCTGCAGTATTTCTCTCTATCTGTTATAAAATGATTACCACAGATATTTCTGATATCTGTCTGATCTGACCAAAGATTGATCTCAGTGTGATTCAAAATTAAAAATACTCATGAGTGTTGTTGTAAACATACAACACACACATCGTATAATGAATTATCTACAAGGTGCTCGAACACAATGTACAGTATTTTATGGTGAGCTCCACTGTGCCACTGTGAGATAGGTGCTGTCAAGTGAATACCTCTGTCCATTATTCACGCTTTGAGCTGTAAGATGATGTAGAAGCCTCGAGGCTTTTATACACATCTCATTTTTGATAATTCAATTGAGTTTTCTCACAAAAAGTTTTTCACTGATTCTCCCCGGTGAAAGCAGGAAGAATAGAGAGAAGACATTCAAGAGATTTTTGCACTCAACGCTCCACTAATGGTCCCCTTTAAAGAGTACAATATATATCAAAGTAAATAAAAACCACCACAACAACAACAGCATCAATAATATACCAGGGTATATTATTGATGCTGTTGTTGTGGTGGTATTTAGGGTATTTAGGGTTTTATGTTAGGGCCTAACATAAAACCTTGGTTATGCTTTAACCATGAATTGTGTTTTGTTGCACAGCTTTACTTAAAGTAAAGTACTGAACAATGACTTTAGTCTACTGTATTGATATTTGACAGGTAGCGTGTCTAGTGGCTGTGAGCATTTACATGGTAATCACACGCAGCAACATCAGATAATCAGTGTATCTAATGTTTGCTGTGGTTTTTGTACATTTGATGAGTTAAACTGCAGCATAGACATAGTAAATATGCTAAACATGCACATTATACTTCTTAAATGCAGCTTTTTTTGGCTAACTTTTGGCAAACTCCATGTCCCTTGCTGCCATTAGAATTCCCCATCCTCATTGCCATGTCACTTCAAAACATTTTTGGTCTTTGTGTTGAGCGCCGTGATCGTCCATCCAACTTCTCAACTGGAACACGGTGAACTTGGGGATGACGTAACTCCCAGTTCCGAGTTCCGATGTAAATGGAACGCAGCATTGGGATACTTGAAACGCTTCTCCTAGATACTACTATACCAGACAAACAATTTTCAGGGATTTACATTTTCTCTACGACTGTATATTTAGATTTGGCAGATGTAGTTTCTAGTAACGTTGAAGACTGACGTGGAAAACACATACAGCAAGATCGTCACTATTTCACATCATGAGCGTTTTTGGGGAAGGGGCGGAGGATTTATTCACGTACAAACGGTCTCTTTGTGGAGTTCTGGCTCCTGATTGGTTAAAGTGTTGTGGTTTACTGGAAAAGTTTCTTCCAGACGTGCTGTCAAAACAAACCCTGAGACTGAGAGGCCTATGTAGCTGAGCATACAGTCTAGATGAGTGACATTTTATCTTAGGTACAAATATGTTGACAGCAGCTTTAAAATGATGTAATATTAAGTTGTTGTTTTTAATGATGGCGTTTCATTATTATATAACAAATGCTATGAAACCTCCATCCTCAAGAGGTTTGGAACATATTGCAGACAAGATCGATCCTTGACTATTTGATTATTCTTATACTGTGGTAGTTCATTTACGTAATTAGTGTAAATAAAGGGCATGAATACTGTAACCTAAGGGACATTGGTAATGAACAACTTCTGTTTAAAGTTGTTTTTAATTGCTGTGGCAACAAAATAATCTTTGCATTGTTTTGTATCATCAGTTCAAACAGACAACGTGTGTGTTCCTTGTGATTCCAGTTGTATTTCGCAGTATTCCGAGCCATTCCTACCCATACTTTATTGGGTGTATAGTCTCTGTTGTTTTCCAAGAAAATACACAAATACACAGGGGGATATAATTCCAGATATTATATATAATAATGTATAATTGTTATATATTATTATTTCAGCTTTGAGGTTGTGCCACCACAAAGACAGGAACTCATGACACAGACACACAACTGAAGAAAACAATGTCCAGACTTCCTGTCATGAAAAGGGATTCTATTTTCCCATAGTGCAACTCTTTGATGAATCAATTAACATCCTTCCTGCCTCATGCACGTCAACTTCTGTCAACTACACTGAAACTCTAACAGTTACAAATAGTAACAATAACAGTGAGCAGTGAGAGAATTGTTCCGTTTAAGTTTGGGGAAAGTCAGTATGAGTGAGAATCACAGTTAGTAATGTGCTCTTAGGAAAATCACTGTCTCCAGTGGATGAGTCAGCCACTGATTTGGGCTGACCAGGCCATATCCTCGTCCCTTCCTGACAGGAAATTTGTCTGAACCCAAGATATCCAAAAACAGACACGTTTGGAACACACCCAGAGCCGCAGGCTCAACACAACAACAACTCCTAACTATCACGGAAGAAGAAGAAAACACACTTATCTGACCGCAATGCGGGAACACAACAAACAAACATAGTTCAAACATGTTTGAGGGGCAGTACTTTAGACTTTATAGTGAAAGAGGAGATTCTACTACACAGTGAGAGGACCTGAGATTGATACAGTGATTCCGTCACACCAATCATCAATAAATCAATCGATCAGAAACACGAGGCGCATGTGCGCAAAGTAACGCGCATTCACAATGACACACACAACATTCCAGGTGAAGTAACGGCGATGTGAGTGTGAACAGTGGCTGTTATTCACGTCACAACAGCGTCTTATGTTTATGACGATAACAGCAGTAATAATAATAACAACAATAATAATAATAATAAGATTAGTGATGTTTTACCTTCCGTCAGAGAAGATCAGGGCTGGAGATTCTCTGTGCTCGCCTTTCATGCGCTGAGAGGTTTCGGATCATGATGTGCGCGCCGTCCACCTCCTCGCCTCTCCTCTCCTTTCCTCCCTCCTCTCCTCCCCCTCTCTCCGCGTGCCAACCTTCCTATATCCTCTGCCTGACCATGCAGGGGCGTGCACAGCTGAAGAAACACAAGACTTCACTGTGTGTGTGTGTGTGTGTCTGCAGTAGGCTTTGAGTACACATTTTGATGTAAAGTCATGTTGGTGAGGACATTTTGTCTGGTCCTCACAACTTTAAAGATGCTTTTTGCAGGTTAAGACTTGATTTTAGGGTGAGATGAAGACTTGGGTTCATGTCAGGTTTAGGATTAGGCAACTAGTTAAGATGGTTAAGGTTAGGGTAAAGGCCCATCATTGTGCACGTCACAGGCAAGCTTACCACAACAGACGAAACCGAGCAATTCCACTGGAAATCGTCTGGAAGTACAGAGTCAATAATCAGTCAGGAACACGATGAAAGCATGTGTTTCCATCATGAAACGGTTTGGTTTGGTTTGGTAGTTTGGAACAGTAAAACCCTTTACTACCTTTACCTTTACTTACCCTAACCCAGCATCCACTTAACAGTTACAATCAAGCAACTGTAGCTAAACATTGTTCCTTGACTCTCCATGCACTGGATGATAGTAGGTGAGATAGTGTCTGAAACCTTGACTGTAACAAGAGCAATACAAAGTATTACTTAGGAAATGGCAAAGGAATTACTGTACAACTGACATGCAACAGACAACACAGCCTGCCATCTACAGTAAGTGTTAAAAACAGACATATATTTTTGATTGTCATCGTCACTAGGCTACACAGAACATGACATTATCTAACAAATAAACATATCATTTATGGCCAACACAAATGTATATAAAAAAATAAATAAATAAATAAAGATCCAAATTATCCCTGACTGACATATCACTCTTTCAACAAATCATAAATTCTGGTTTGGTCAAAATAAACACTTAATTCACTAAATTAACAAAAAAAAATCACTAATAACCTAAATGACTACTTTTTTAACAGAATTAGGTGGGTTTAGCAAGTGTGTCATGGTGGCTTTTTTTTATTAAAACAATAGAAAACATTGTCCTACTTAACCAAACTTCCCCATGTAATTCAAGCATTCAAAATAGAAAACGTCAAAAATGAGGTTAATTTCACATTCAGTGGTACGGTCACATTCAAACCGCAAGAATTGAAGCGTTGTCTTCTGTGTTCAACTGATGGCGCTTTTAAGAAAAGCTGCCTGGTCTGTCTGTCGTTTACTCTGTGCACAAACGTAAGGGTGCCAAAGAACAGTTGGGGCCGGTTATTTTGGTA
The DNA here is from genome assembly GCF_958295425.1 of Solea solea. NCBI lineage: Eukaryota > Metazoa > Chordata > Actinopteri > Pleuronectiformes > Soleidae > Solea > Solea solea. The sequence continues at coordinate 27,024,225 of NC_081142.1, read as the reverse complement.
CTGTTCTTAATGGAAACAGAAAATAATACATCATACAATACTGCTTGTGTTTCCGCTAATGCTGATGTGGACTGAAAACAGCTGGAGTGCACCACACTTGTGTTTCACTCAACAATAAACCGTAAAAAGTGAATGAGGGCTGTGGAGCATTTAGTGGAATTGTACTTTACAATAGGTTTCACAAACAAGGAGATACTTCATCTTTTGGCACATCAGCACATCACATCACATCACAAGTATCAGGACATAATTTAAATGAAATGTGAATTATTGGCCCTAATATACCGTCATACTCCTCCAGATGTCACTTGAAATTATGAACTTCACCTTTCAGTACAGTACAACAAAATTATACGTATTTAGGGCAGGTGTGTGTGTGTGTGTGTGAGAGAGAGAAATTAATTGCAGCACTAATGTAAAATGAACATCACAGATGGTCAGTGCTGCATTCACTTACACACTCCTCCATTGCTAGTACGTTCATGTGTTTTTTTTAAATTCCAAGTCATTACTTACTCTGGAAAATAATTGTAATACAATATATGTTATTGATATTTTCTTATCATTCACGGTAACAGGGACACATTTTATTTCAGTCTAATGCTAATGTACAAATCTAATCTACATGGTTTTTTTTTTTAGAATTTCAAGCGTCTGTAGTCTGAGACTGTGGTTTTGGTGTTTCTTTCGTGGGGGTGCTTTTTGTTATTGTTGTTTTTTTACATTAGTCAGGTGTTGAGTTAGACAAGTATTGCACTAATTTCACAGCGACCGTGAAGGCAGCATCACCTTGTCCAGCCTTTCCAATGACGTCATCCCCCTGCTACTCTGTAGGAGACTGTCCGGTCAGTGGTGGTACTGTTTGTTGACACTCCACACAGTTTATCAGTAAGTTGTGGTGTTTCAAACACATTAACCTCTTTCACTTCATGCTACGTGTTTCTCACAGAGGGACGTTCAAATCCCATCTCTTCCTACAGCGATTTAATGCTAAAAACAAAGCTAACGGACCGACTAATAAACGTTGACTGAAGCTAGCCGGGAGGTGCTAGCAGGTTAGCACAGTGAGCCCATTGGGCTGTTGCTAACGGCAGCGTATGTACGTTTTCCGCTGAAACAGCCGAAAAGATATAACATGAATGCATTAACTAAACAAAAAACTACACAGGAATACGTTTTCCCAACAGTATTTTTATCCTCCGTTTTCCGTTTATCTATTTATATGAGGTATTGGTTAAAGTTCGTTAGTTTATTTATGTTTTTACACTGTATAGACACATTTAAATGGCCTATTAAATAAGGATATTCAGTATCATGTATGTCAGAAAGAAATGATAAACTTGAGGTTTTAAAAGTCAATGTTTGATTGGATTAACACGGCAACAACTGATTTCACAGATACAAAATGGTGCTAACTATCCAGATTTGAATATATACATATACATATATATATATTTACATGATGGATTGATTGATTGATTCCGTCTAATATCAGTGATGGCTAGGACAAAGTAAAGTGGGTTTTAAATAAGCTAAATGTAGGCATCATTTATATTGCTGTAATTCGTCAGGCTCATATTAATCAGCTCTCGCACATTGGCGCCACCTGCTGTTGTACTACTTTATTTTTTTAGCAACAAAACAGTGAAAGAAAAACTTTTTTTTCAGTTTAGCAATGTTTGTCAAAAGATTTTTGACTGATGATTAAAATGCCTTTAATGTGGTGGTCTGGTCATATTAAATGGTTTATGAGGACAGGACACTGCATTAAAGGCATTTCAGGTGATTATTAGAGAGTCTTATGGACACCTTTGTTTCTAAATGCACCTCCCACTAATCTAGTTGGACGTGCTAAAGAGGTTTCAACAATACAAGCAAGTTTGGCACATGATTGTTTTCATGAAGGACAGAGGAGGAAACAAGCCCAAAATACAGACTAGTAATCATTTAGATTGTTTATTAGCACTTTATGTATAAAAATACAATTCCAGGCTTTGTAAGAGTTAAACAAATTGTGCAACACCAGATTTGAATGGTGCTGTAATAATCGTTTTTACAGAATTCTTTTTTTTTTTACAGTTTTGATTCTCTTGCAGCATGAACGTCACACAGCAAGTGCTAAAATCCATCAAATCTGCACGTCGTTCAGTTTACATAAACTGCACTAGAAGGTTTTGTGCGTCACAGGTAAGAAAACATGCGATGCAGGTGTGATCAAGTATTTTTAGCTTCCTTGTTAAATGTGTGTTTACACTTTAATAGTGTTGTGGTTGTAATGTTTATATTCATATCTGTTGTTGCTGTCGCTCTCTGTGAGATGAGATAAAAAAAAGTTTTATTGTGTATTAACTACAGTGAGAATTAAAAAAATGGATCAGAAAGTTATAAGCTATGGGCAACTCCCTTTAAATGTTACATTATGCTGAGTGTTTGTTACAGCAATCACAACCCGAACACTTATTCTGCTACATTTCTAACTTTTGTTGGCTAAAAAATCTCGCTTCTCTCGCTTCATATCACAACACCCTCGCTCACACACACACACACACACACACACACAGACGTCCTCACTCATCGCGCACCTCCAGGAATGCACTCTTAACTCTCAGCAGCTCCAATGTTTCTTTTTTTTTCCCTGCACCTGCAGTTATATATATATATTGTTAATAAATTAAGAACTATGATATATATTATATGATATATATGTGTAGGGATGGGCGATATGTCATCGATATATCGTCAAAAACATTCCCCAGGGTAAGAATATGTCATCTCACGATAAAAACGATACATTCCCATTGATGACGTACATATGTGCGCAAGCAAACGGTGGAAAGAATTAAAGGGCGTTTTGCACTGTATCCAGTCTGTTCGTTGTCCCCCCCCTCCCAGTATCCTCCGCTACAGTGCACACAAAGTAACTGGCTGCCCCATTGCAACAGAGCCTACATACACCTGCCAACCTCTGCGCATTTTCACATTAAACTACGCTACTCAGACGTGTCACTTCAAACTAGGGAATATGGGCTTTCAGTCAACTGTCAGTGCAGCAGCCCACAGTCTGTGGCTCTAACTTTAGCAACTTTAGCCTGCTGGGAAAAGACGACTTCGACCAGTAATTGCGCTCGTTTCCATCCATTCAGTTAGCTTATGTCAAATATATTAAGATCTACATTTAAGATAGGTCTAATTTAAAGTGAGTCAGAGTAATATAAACAACTCTGTATGGGTTCAAAAAAAAGAAGTGCCTTTTCTTCTTATAGAGTTCTTGTTTTCCCTCATTGTCTATTTGTATGTTGAATATCTGAGTGGGGAAGTGATCAGTAAGCATGAGAAAGAGACATATTAATTATGTGTGGTCAGCCAAAAGGTCATTGAAAATGAGATCATTTTTCCCTGGGACGCATCTAAAAGACCACCCTTGGGTCCCAGGACACATTGCATTGAAAAGCTAGCAACATCACTGCTTTATTATCATTTTGGTGATAGATTTATAGTCAAAAAGATAAGGCTGAATTGGTGTTTATCTATCGTAATTTTTATCGTTACCGTGATAAATACCATAAATTATCAGGATACATTTTTTAGTCCATACCGCCCATCCCCAGCATGTATCATATATGAAAATATCTTATTCAGGATACAGCCAATCAGATTTCTTCTTCTGCCTTTGCAAACAGTCAGCGACGCAAAGCCCTGAATGTTAATGAACACCTCCAGCTCTGAACTTGTCTGAACAGGCTGATCCAGTATTTCACTTCACAGTTAAACACAACAACTTCTTGTTCTTAATTGTCGACTTAATCCCCTGTGATGTGGTTTCATCTCACAGTGTACGATGACTTCACGACACACCCACTCCAAAAGAATTGAAGGCCTGGACAAAAATGTCTGGTAAGTGACAGAATTAAACTTCCACCTGTGTTCATGACAATGAAGAAGAGGAATTCTGAGCTATAATGACAATTAGTTTAGTTTATTTAGTTTTTTGCACAATATACACATATGTGAAAAACTGTGTAAAAAGTTTAGGGAGAAAAACAGAGAGGGTTTATTTGAAGCCTCCACCTGCAAATAACTCTTAAGAAAAAGTACAGAATAGTATACAAACAATATGTGCTGGCAAAAGTAAAACAAATATTGAGAAAGGAATCATGCTATAATTGAGTTGAAAGTAATAACTTTCAACTCATGTGTTGAAATGTGTGGCTTCGAGATGCATTTAAGAAACTTCACTTCTGCAAGCACATATACAGTCCACTTCTGCTGCTGCTACCTTGTGTTATTATATGCACCATCAATTGGTTAGTCATTAGAAAAGAAAATGCTTGTTATTTTTAATATAATCACTATAGCTGGGCAGTATATTGATGTTTTTTCTATATCAGGATTTATGAAATACACTAAATATTAGATATTTTATATTAATATAAAATTACATTGAATCCAAATAATTACATTAAAAAAAGTCACTTAATTATTTGTGTTATAGCAGAATTTCACCACATTTATTGTCAATTTCATTATTTCTAACACACGTGAATATCCTTCATTTAACATTAAAAAGGAAGCACAATCATCTCAAAAGTCCTGTGTGTAACTTTATATCCCGATATATAATGGGATACAACCTAAAAATATTGCAATATTATTTATAACCCACAGCGCCCAGTCTTACCTGTAACCTTATAGTTTGACAGAAATATTGATTTGATTTGTATCATGATAGATATGGAATTATATATTCCCATATTACCCAGCCCTAATCATTTTTACACATTCTTATAATTAAAGTGAACGAATACCTATGCCTATCCATGTTGCAGTCACAGCAGAGTTTGTGTGTGCGCTAGAGTTTTTTTGAAAACATTTTTGTCTGATTCATCAGACATGACAACATGAGATGTGTTCTGTCCAGTTATGGGTTTATTTTCCTGTCGACTCAGGGTGGCGTTTACTTCAGTGGCAGCAGACCCGTCCATAGTGAACCTTGGTCAAGGGTACCCAGACATCCCCCCGCCTTCTTATGTCAAAGAGGCTCTGGCAAAAGCCGCATCCGTGGACAAGATAAACCAGTACACCAGAGGCTTTGTAAGCAACATCTCACACAGTGTGACATACAGTAAAACAACATGTCCTCATGTATCAGCCATTTGTTTCTAGTGGCATGTACAATTGAATGATATGCACATTTCATTACTTTAAAATCGTCATCATGCTTATTTTATATTTTACTCTGCATTTAGAAATATAATTAAAGAGCAATGCGTATGAACCAGAGCTAATAATAGTTCTGTTGTCTGTCACCTGTTTAAAGTTTAGACACTTCCACTGCTGACGGTGCCAAAAATAACACAAGTTTCCTTTCTGGAGCTGAATGAATGAGTAAACACCTCCTGACCTACTGGAAAGGAAGCATGATCATATATGGTTATTCTAGCTCTCCTCGCACACACACACAGACACACTAACAATCACACAGGTGTCATACCACATGTTTATGTTGGTCATTAAATTCACACACTTTTCTGAAGTTTAAAAGCATTAAACTGAATTTGACAGGGAAGGTTTTTAAATAATGTAAGACCAAATTATATATGTATTTATATATATATATATATATACATATATACACAGTATATGTATGTACAAATTTACAAATGAGACCCATGTGTTTACTACTCTATAGGAGGTGAAAACTATCTAACCAAACCAACAAACTATACTAACTACAGTTTAGCAATGTTTGTTTATTTGTTATTCACCTTCTCTTATCAGATATATGGAGCCCTGATGTGTGATGTGTTCAATGACAATGACCATGTAAAACTTTGTGGTCATGGAGTATTCTTTTAATAATTAATACAAGCTGTATGATTTTTCACCCTCTTAAATGTGAATATTCACTGGGTTGTTTGCTCCATATAATAAAGAAATCATCAAAACTGTTGAATTTTACTGTGGACAAAATAAAACTAGATTTTCTGGTTTGGGAAACACTGATCAACATTTTGCATAATTTCCTGCCATTTTATGGACCAAAAAAATGATCGATTAAAGGAAAAAGTAATCAGCAGATTGTTATAATCTATTATGAAAAGAATTGTTAGTTGTAGCCAAGAGTGGCAAGTGCAAGCTAAGGGCCTTCATAATCAGTTTTAATTGAAAATAAAAAAACAATGGTGATGTTTCTGAAGTGTTTTGCATGCAAGGGAAAAGGCTGGCAAAGCCTTTAGTCTAAGTATGCTGCCATGGCATGGCTTTTAAATTAAAACTGTGTTTATTGTTTGTATTATAATCTTTATTTTATAAAATAAAAAAGTTTTGCCTCTGTATTTGATTTTTTTTCCCTTCCAACACTTAAAATGAACATTCTGACATTTATGCAGTTAATTCCACAGTTTCAATATATTCACTGTCCTTTTACTCATTTACATCTTGTGTTTATACTGTATATTAGGGTCATCCCTCACTGGTGAAAGCCCTCGCTCAGGTTTATGGAAAAGTCTACGGACGGCCCATCGACCCTTTCAAAGATATCCTGGTCACAGTCGGAGGTTACGGTTCCTTATTCAGCACCATGCAAGCGCTGGTGGAGGAGGGAGACGAGGTACACGCACGCCCTCCCCTCTCTCACATCTGTATTTGTTTGCATGAATTCAGAAACATGCTCCCAGTATTTACAGTGTTTCTCCGTCTAGGTCATCATAATAGAACCTTTCTTCGATTGCTACGTACCTATGGTACGAATGGCAGGAGCCAAGCCTGTGCTGATACCGCTACGCCTTGTAAGTTTAATTTAAATAAGCTGCTGTTTGACGAACGTGTTCCATGTTTACGGTTTTTACTCTACTACAACTCAACAGAAGCCTGGAAAGAAGACAATCACAAGTGCTGACTGGTTTCTTGATCCAGAGGAGCTTTCCAGTAAATTCAACTCCAAGACAAAGGCCATCATCATCAACACACCAAACAATCCTATAGGAAAGGCAAGTATACATCATGGTCACCTTGTGTTATGTTGGAGAAATGAAATCAGTTACCGTGACTATTTGTAATGTTTTAAAAAGACAAAACAAATGTTTTATCAGTGATAGCATTCACAAAAACAAATCTTTCTACTCCATTGACTACCTCAGAGTGCAGAGGTGATGAAATGTTAGCGGTTTCTTGAATGCATCTTGAAGCTGATCCCACAGAAATGACATCATTTACCAGGGTCTTTGAATTCCTCCCATTAGCCGCTCCTGTTAGCTCAACACGCTGTGAACCCTGCATTACTTTCACTGGCTCTCATGCACCGGAGTTTAGAATATTCAAATATTCAATGAATAATGCCATTGAATATTCGAATAGCATTTTTGCTAAAAATGCCCATCTCAAATAAACGCTTAATGTAATGACCGAACACGTACGCAGTTTCAGTCGTTTCTGTTTTTATTCCTGCAGATTTTTAGCAGAGATGAGCTGCAGATGATCGCTGACCTGTGTATAAAACACGACACTCTGTGCTTCAGCGACGAGGTGTATGAGTGGCTCATCTACAGGGGAAACCAGCATATCAAAATTGGTATGATTTATATTTAATCAATTGTCTGACCAAAATTGTGCCTCTTAGGTGCATCTCTCTGAGCCTTAGGAAAACTCATACACAGGTACGATAGGGATATTCGCTTAACAACATAACTGAGGTTTTTTTTTATTATCATTTATTTATTTATATTTTTTTCATGGGCCAAGAGGGTATAGATATGCACTAGCACAGTCCTTCATATGCTGGACCATGCACTTATTACTGTATGTTGTTTGATGCACTTCTAGGCTGTGTATTTTGGTCGATGCGTCAATGCCATAAAACACTAATACTATATTAACATGCATTATTGTTGATGAAAAAAGAGGAGACTAAAATGTTTTGCATTAAATAAAAATTAAGATAAAATATTTCGGTATTGTCCTTTTACCATTAAAAAACGGTACATTTTGGCTCTTTTGTGTGAAGATTTGATCAACTTTCCGGAACGTGTGCGTGTTCAGTATCAAATAAGTAATCGATGTCCAATCGTAAGTGGTTCTTTTGAATAAAATGCATTTATTTACATCCCGTGCACAGGTACGGTTCCACATTACATTCTATTATACGTCGTTGGTAGATTAGGATACAAACTGTACACGAACACGGTTAGAAAAACTCTATGCCTGCCTCCTCCACACATCCCTGAGAATGATGAATGACCTCCCTAAATGTCCTTTCAAACCTAATGCCCCCCTCTGGTGGCTTAACAAAAGAATTACATGATGGCTTCAACGATCTCTTTATTTTGGTCAACAAAATAAAGAGACAGATATCTCGCTGTTACGCCTTCAAAATATTCTGAACAAGTTGACATGTTGGCATGAGTTGTGTTGGTGCGACTCTATCGCTGCAACAGAAAGCCGCCACGACTGAACCTCACATGACTCATACTTTCAATCAAGCTTGTTTACAGAGTCAGCGATGACATCGTACTATGACGTCTCTCACGACGTATGTTGACTACAGTAGATTACACCACTGATAAACACCTGTGCTCAATTACACCTGTCTAAACTAAAGATTGACTTTCATAGTATGTTTTGAACACCATGTGACCTGACCAGAGGGTGACCCCGCCTTTCGCCCAGACACTTTTATCAATGTTGCACTGAAGCAATTAACAAGGGAATTTTTCTCAGATAATTATAATGACATTTGATCAGTATTTGAGATGTGTGACTGAAATGATAATCAGAAATGTAATGTTTTTGTTAAGAAAAGACTCTTGATGACTACATAGACTAAAATCACAAGATGTTTAGGTGACTAAAACTTGACTTGTATGTGAATGGCTAAATATGACATTTGAAACACTGCTAAGACTAAATTAAAAAGAAAATGGGTGACCAAATTAGCACTACTCAAGCAGTGGAGAGAGAAAGACGACAAAGCGGCAGCTTCTGTGTTTATAAAAAGGAAGCAGCTGGTGTTTGACCAGAGAGGCAGATACACCAATTGTGTATAATTTCAATTTAAAACTGAAGATTTTCACCTGCTCCTCAGCAAATTACATTAATAGATACCCAATATGCACTGGTTTACACTTAAAGGTTCAAATTTGAGCCTTTGACAATGCAGCATTGAAACTGATCTTTCAACCATTTCAGTTTCCTGAATCCATCCATCCAATTTTGTGAAATATACTGTATATGCTTCCTGTGAGAACAACAGAGGCACACTTTGTGTCTTCACTATTCCGCCACAGTTATTTACATGTGAACAGTGAAAGGACAACCAATCACATTCCCAGATTTCAGGTAGTGAATTTCTGTTGCTGGAGTTGCATTCATATTTGTATTCGTAACGTGTCGTTGTTTCTTTGTCTACAGCCACTCTGCCTGGAATGTGGGACCGAACGATCACCATCGGCAGTGCAGGGAAAACGTTCAGTGTTACTGGATGGAAGGTGAGAAAAGTGTGGATTGTAAAACTCTCTGTCAAACACTCGCCACCATCAGTTTGAGTACATGACAGAGTTCAACTTGTGTCTCCAAGCTTGGTTGGTCCATCGGGCCCGAGCACTTGATGAAGCACCTACAAACCGTGATGCAGAATACTCTCTATACCTGTGCAACACCTTTACAGGCAAGTCAGCTACTTCAAAAATGGACTTAAAGTACAATTAAATTCCCACATTTTCAAGTGTGTCTATTTTTACCTACAGGAAGCTGTGGCACAAGGTTTGAACCTGAACTATGACCTGATGGGTCAGCCTGAGTGCTACTTCACCTCACTGGCAGAAGAACTGCAAGGGAAGAGGGACCGCATGGCCACCATCATGCAGGAGGCTGGCATGACACCTGTTATCCCAGAGGGAGGCTACTTCATGCTGGTGGACGTCACGTCTCTCAGTGAGTTGGGAAAATATTTATTTATTTTGCACGCATAGAAAAACAAAAAGATAATAAGAAAATGAGTGCGAGCATGACGGAAACCTGTGGGAGCTTCAAACCCCACCCAAAAAAACGTTATAAATAATAGACACTGAAAAATCATTTTAGGGCTGCAAAGATTATTTGATTAATCGATTATTAATCGATTACTGAAGTAATCATCAACCATTTTGATAATTGATGATTCGGTTTTTCAATAAATAAAAGCGTTCTAATTTTTCAGCTTCTTAAATGTGAATATGTTCTGGTTTAAAACAAAATAAGACATTCAAGAATATCATCATTTCCAGGTTTGGGAAACAAAGGACAACATTTTTACCATTTTCTGAAATTTTACAGACCAAACAAGTACTCGATTAATCGAGAAAACAATCGACAGGTTAAACGATTATGAAAATAATTGTTAGTTGCATTTCTAATTAGCGGAGAATGACGTCACTGAAGAGTCATGAGCACGTCACCTGACACAAGAACTGTATAATAGAAAAGCGCTAATACTGAGGACTCCTGGCATTTTATTGACTATAGAAAGGGTTTTACAGAATTGCAAAGTTAAATATTTATGGCTATTTTCACTATTTTGAAATGCAATCCCTATGTAAAACAAGTTGATACACAATTATATGGATGTAAAGTGTTGGTAACAATTTAAATACAAAAACAAAATTACACCAGTCTTGTTGTTTACGATATTTTTATGTAGAAATGTTAAATATTTAAGTGGAGAAAAATAAGTGCCACCACTTATTTACATGTGACATGTGCATGACTGGATGATTTGGATTAAAAAGCAGTTGAACAGGTGTACCTAACAAAGTGGCTGGAGAGTGTATGTGCACAAGAAACTTGAATTCAAAGTATTCAGAGTATTTATCTGTGTTTTTTATTTGTTGTAGATCAGGATCTGTCACATATGGGCGATGATGAAGCCTATGACTACAAGTTTGTGAAATGGATGATCAAAGAAAAGGTGAATTAAATGAGTTTGATAAATTTCATTTTGATTCCTGCCATACACAGCACTTGTATTACTCATGTTCTATTTTATCTTTTCCAGAAACTGGCAGCCATTCCAGTCACAGCGTTTGTTGGAGATGAGTCCAAGAAGGACTTTGAGAAATATATTCGTTTTTGCTTCATCAAGGTAAATAAACGAGTGTTAATGTGTCTTTTCTGTTGTAAAAGAAAAAAACATTTTCATAACCTTCATTTGTTTTTCCATCAACAGCAAGACGAAACCATCGAAGCAGCAGGAAACATCCTGAAAAACTGGACTAAGGGTTAAAGTGCTGCTGTGTCAGGAGGAGGAGGAGGGGGAGGAGGAGGAGGAGGAGGAGGAGGAGGAGGAAGAACTGCGATTTGACTCACAAACTGGAATTTGGTGAAATGTTTGTGTTATTATGTATGCCAACACTTTGAAGTGTATCATTTTAGAACGTAGCGCTCACACATACATGGAAGTCATCCTTGTCTGACAGCCTGGTGCTTTCATGATAATGTCATCTGCCACTCACACATTTCCCACTCAGGACACACACACACACACACGTGTGACTGTTTTCTGTGTTTCCATCATGGTACGGTTCAGTTTGGAATGGTAAGTCAGGCCTGGGTCAGGCTTGTGTTTCAACAGAACAATGGAGGAACAACCAGACTCTCTTTTTTTCTGTGGCTTTTTGTCTTAATTAGGCCAGTGTTTTTCAACCAGTGAGATATTGTCAGGTGTGCCGTGGGAAATGATCCAATTTCACCTAATTGGTCTAAAAAACGAGTGTCTGTGCCGTCTAGTGACTGGCAGAGTTAATCATTTAATACTTTTCCATCTCAGTAGGTGGCAGCAGGTAGCTAATTGCCTTGTACTTTGAGACTAGAGAATTAGTGATGCATGGATGCGACAGTTGGCGGTGACAGTGATGGAGAAGTTTTGGAAAAGGAAAAATGCTAACGCCGAACTGGACCCTGGACCAAATTCGGACCCATATGAAAGCCCTAATATGAGTGGAGGTCAAAAGAAAGCAAAGACGGTGAGCTCGAGCAAAGTCTCGAGGCAATACAGCGAAAGCTATCTTTCATTTGGATTTACTTTAAAAGCTATCCAACAGTGCTCTGGTCCCAAGTAAGCTTAACGCCATCTCCAAATGAAAACAGAGAAAACTTGAATTGATTCCTAAGACACTTTGACGAGGATTATTGTTGGGCTACAGAGTTTCACTTTCTAACATTTTCGGCTGGTGGTGTGACTCGTGATTTTTTCAATGAAAAAAGAACCTTGGCTCAAAAAAGGTTGAAAAACACTGAATTAGGGCCGTCAATAATGTTTTTTCAAATCGGAACATGTACGTGATGTGACTTCAACTTTGACTTAAACTCGTCAATTCACCATCACTACATTACACTATTATTGATATTTTCTTAGTTTTTTTTACTGTTACTATCCCACATCATGTGAAGATGAAAGGCAAACTACATGGACCTTTATACCGTGTTCATATTTAGTTTCTCTTAATTTGTTTGTTGTGTGTAGAAAGTGTGGTTTCTCAAAATCGGTGCAGTTAATAAATAAACTGAGTCCGTTTGTCCTCCTGAGTGTTCTGCTTGTTTTCTTCTACTCAGCCTTTTCAAAGCCCTTTTCCACAAAGTGCAACCAAATCCGTGTATATTGTTACCTCTGTGCCAGTGCCACGGCAGTGAAATGCAATCCTGAAAAGCATTAAATGCTTCATGCTTGCACTTTATCTGCTTTCCTTACCAGTAAAATCGATGTCACAGAAATTCAAGTGCCTTATGTCGGCCTTCACTTTACAGCAGAGGTTCTTTAAGTGGGAAGTGTGGCTCCTTAGAGGAGGAAGCTCAATTATTGAAAGTTTAAAAGGGTTCCATCACTTTTTTACTCTTAAATAGTGTGTGATTTAGGAAAAGTTCAAAAATAATGTAACTAGGGTGATTCATGTACCAAACATTTATTAGAAATAATTATAATGTGTCACAGAAATGGCTGTAAATGAGTTGCTTTATTATGTACAAATTTACTTTTATTGTGATTTGGGTCACAATAGTTTGCCATCTTTAAACAGTTGGTCCCCACATAAAAAGTCTAGAAACGCTGCTTTATTTTTTCTTATATCTAAATGGTTCTGACAGTATCGCCAAATTACATTTTTGATTAAATAACATTTCCAAATCAGAATTATTTATAAATAATACATTTATCAGCAAAGTCTGATGAACTAGCTGTATTTTAGCTCGCTATACTTTAGCTCGCTATACTTTAGCTAGCTATACTTTAGCTCGCTATACTTTAGCTAGCTATACTTTAGCTAGCTATAAATTGCTGTAGTTCCCTGTTGACCTGTCAACTTATTGTCTTCACTCACTAACAATGTTGTTTATTATTGTATTTAATAAAATAAAGTCTTGGTGGATTTCACGAACCGTTCTAAAGGTTTAGATTTATGAGCTAATTCGGACACACTTGCATATTTCAGCGAGCTAAAGACGAGGACCAAACTACGTAGTGGTTCCCAGCTGACTCAAGCTTTTGTGCTAGTTTACAAATAATTGTATTTAATATTTCATTAAATAAACAAAAAAAAAACATGATTAAATCCACAAACTGTTCATAACTGCATGCCATGTTTCTTGTGCAAAACGTGTCAGTGAAGTCAGATAAGCGTGTTTTAGCTAACCCTAACCCCCAGGACGAGAGAGACAATAAGGGCCAGGAAGGTTTACTTAATCTGGAAAATAAACCTGCTAAATTAATCACAGCTGCATCTGTACAATGTAAAAACATCCGTGTGTGGTTATTACATTTTCAACGTTCTTAATAATTGTTTTTTAAAACCAACAAATGTTTAAACAAACTTCACAGCTGTAAACACACACATGTATTTCATGAAACGATTGTTGGCTCACAGCTTCTTCACCTTTGGGCGAGCGAGGACTGACTCACCTGAATGGAATGCAGCCATCATTATTAAAGGTTTCAGTTCCAATTCTGTTGTTCCCACTGCGACCTTTCAGTACGTTTCCTGGACCATGTCCTCTGTTTGTTAGCAGATCTACACATACAGTGAATCATGGTGTGTATTGCTCCTCACGGCCACTGGAGGGAGACACAGTACATAAAACTGAAACAACAAATGAGTTTCACAGTCTTTATTATTATTATTATTATTATTTCCATTGAGAAAAAGAATAACAGCAAACTCTTTTTGTATTTACAAAACTGACCAATTGTATGAGTTGTCAGTTAACAAAGCGATTTGACCCTTTATGTAAAAGTAGAAAGTCAACCTTAAATGCTGTGACATGGGATGGCTGAATCTGTCAGGGACTCATTGCTAAGAATAAACCTATAATTATGAACACAAATTCTATGTAAACATTATGAAAATGTATTGAAGACTACTACGACTGATACATTTCCACATTGTTTTATATTTTGTGTTATTCACTGCAGGAGTTTGGTCAAATTGTAGCAACAACAACAATTTGGTTTATTGTTGTTGCTAAAAATAGATGAATTGTTATCTTCTCTTACTTATATTGTGTTATTTGTATTTGTGGGACATTTTCTGATTTGTTGTAAAGTAAAAATTATTTTCTACACTAAATATGGACATTTTCTTGAGGTTTTTTGTTAGTTTGCTGCAAAGTATCTGTAGGATTGTTGACTTTGGCTGCTCAGGAGGTGACATTTAAAGATGAACTTTCAAATGTGTGTACACGAGTAGGAGTTTGTGTCCTTTTAGAAATGAAGCCCGTTATTTCCTGTCAAATTCAAACCCACGTAGCATAACTGTACTGAGGCACATGATTGGATTCCACACATGAAGCAGGTCTTTCTCAACACACAACACCACAGCTACTTCCATGCTGTCGTCATAATCATCACTTCATCTGCTGAAGGAAGGAGAGCAATCTGATGAAATGCTTTTAATTGTAGCCTCAGAGTTAATAGCGTTCCAAGCTAGTTGGCATGAAATTGTGCTGCTGCTGCTGCTGCTGCTGCTGCTGCTGCTGGAGGGAAGAAGGGAAAGGTGAGGAGGGGGCGTTGATTTCTGCTCACCCTCTCCAACCCCCCAGATTAACATCTATACACCATGTGAACCTTTGAATTCATGTAGGTGGCTGATGTCATGGCAACCACCACAAAAACAAATGATGCCAGTCTGCTTTGGCGAGAGATCCATTTCCTTTTCCATAAACATCTCTGTGATGGAGTCCAGAATAACAGCAGTAGGTTTTTAGTCATGTGATAGCTGTGGTGGTGGTGGTATAACGTATCATTGTGCATTTTAAAGTGGTTTCATGGATGGGTATACCTGGGTTTACCTTATTTTTGATGGCCCTTTTTCCACTATGGTCCCAGCTCGCCACGGCACGGCACAGTTTAGGTTGGTTGACCACTACAAAAATATTACCTACTCAACGTGGGCGGAGTCATCACTGACATCACTGTGTAGAACTTCCTCCATGACCTCACTGGACTGAAATACATGAGATGCTAAATACACCAGACTCCTCTGTTAAATACTGAGATTTTAGACTTTTTCCTGGTAATTGTTGGAGATTAACCCACGTTTTAACTGATCTACAGTTCGACACTTATGACGACATCACGCATAGTACATACTGGAACCTCGCCAGAGCAGGTACTGAAAAAGGTACCTGGTACCAGGTTACTATGCTAGTGGAATCGCGGTCACCTGACTGACGTCCCCTCCTGACACCAAAATAACAAACACCACAAACTTGTTGAAACTGCCAAATATAAATATAAAAAGAGAAGAGAATTGAAGGGGCAAGTGCTGAATAAACACACAAAATAAAAAGCTTCATTATTTTAGATACGAGGATGTTCTCCAAAAACACACTGACAGCAGGTGACTCTGGAGATGTGGATGGACAGGAACCTTTTTGCAGCGTTGACAGCTTTGAGCACAAGCCTCTCATTCATGAGTGAAAACGTGAGTGAGTTTTACTGCAGCAAGAGTTCAGGAGAACGCAGCTTCTTCACGGCTGATGTTAATGAAAACGTTTCCTCTGCAGCACAATGAAGCAGGACAGACTTCGCTCTCCACTGGACGTGGACCGAATAAAAAGTGCTGGTTATCACAGGTAGTTTTATGTTGCCAGAGCCGGACCAAGGCAGAAGCGAACTACGCAGCTGCCTGGGGCCCAGAGAGCAACAAACTAAACATTTTAACATGTTAAAGAAATCTAATGAACTGAAAAGTTATGTATTGCTCCTTTAGCTTTCATTGAGTTTTTCATGAAGTTTTAAAAACAAAGTCACAGTATCGGCCACTTTTGGCCTTGGTTTGGTGTAAATAACACCGTAACATAATTCTTGTTGTTATGGCACACATTGCATATATGGCACCGTTTATTTCTGCTTATAGCTGCAGAGGTGCATGCAGCGATGTCATGACAAGGACGTCTTTGGTTGGTATGTCTGATTTCCTTGTTCATGCATATGCTTGAATTCTACTGTAATTAGAATAATTTACATTTTTATCTTTTTAAGTTGTAATTACTCTAGTGTACTGTGCTATGTTTCACCAGTTGAAACAGCCGTAAAGGGCTAAATAGTAACAGGCCAAATAATTGATTTGGGCTCTGTTGAAATACATAATAACACAGCTGTTCAATACTTCATGTACATACTGTAACACACATTTGTATCATTTTCTATAAGTTTGTGTAAACTTCATCAGTTTGAACTCTTTTCTGTTCATAAAAAAAACTGTACAACCACAAGTTAGTGGTTTGTTTAACAAAAACCTTTATTTATCCGGATAATTATAGATATCGACTGATTTGTTCTCTATACTGCGTCACATGAAGGTAAAAAATTTACTCAAATTGAGCTTTTTCTATGTGAAAATGAATAAACACAAATATTTGGCTGAACATAGTTGCCAAGAATGAATGTCAGTGATTTGTAACGATTGCGTTGACAGTAGAAACACAGTCATTCTGTTCATTGAATCATTTATTACCAAATATCTGGACTGTTTCTGTTTTTTTAAACAACATTAGAATTGGTCACGTGGTGGTAACGCGGTGAAGGATTAGGATTGTGTGCGCAGCTGTACTCAGACATGTTTCACGTGCTGTTACCAGATCTCCATGGATTAGCGTTGTCTGTGTATGTTAATGCTGATTATTATTGTGTCAATAATCTGATGTGGTGATCCTGTAATGAAGGAGGAATTAGGTTATTAAAGGCAGAGCAGATGTAGCTGTTGCCCTGTGTGGCCTCTAGGTGGCCACGTTGCTCACACTCTGCAGCAGAACAGAGCAGAGAACTTCTGTCTCTCCTGCCTTTGAAAGGGAAATGACTCGTTTTGGTTTAAATACTGTTTCACGTTAGAGCTGCAACGACTATTCGATTATTAACCAACTTTTTTAAATTGCTTCTTTGATTATTAAATATTTGGTTTTGATTTAAATGTGAGGATCTTCTGGCTTCTTTGCTCCTTACTGACAGTAAACTGATCAGTTCCTGCTGGTTCATTTCAAATCTCACACAATGTTAAATCAACTCAGAGATTTATGGAGAATATAAAGCGACCTCTTTATATCACTGATCCTTTCACCTATTTATCTAGTGTTTTATTCCTTTTAGCACATATTTATTTTCATCTTGCATTTGTGTTATGTTGTCCCTTTTTCTTTCTTTTTATTGTTTCTATTATTTATTTATTTGTATTTATAATTCACTTCTTCTTTGTTTTTATTTATATAGACATGTGGTGTTTTTGTTGCCTTTTCCTTCGCTTTGCACTTTTTTTTTAATGGTAATATTTACAGAAAGCTGCCAATCAGCACGTAAGAAATATGAAGAATCGATATGTTGATGCAGCTCGAGGGGGAGTTCGCTCACACAGGTGCAAAATCATCTCCCGACTGCCCTCCTGTTTAGTCCACAGGTCCTCGTTTACTTTAGTTTTTTTTGGGTCACTGCATTGACCCAGTTTACCCAACACTTGTCACCACGACTGACAAACACATGTTTAGACACCTCAAACGTGTGATTCCTTTTGTCGGAAGTCGGAATAGTAAAAGTTGAAGATGAAGTATTTATTTACTTCTTCTTCTCCTCATTATTATTGTTGTTGTTGTTGTTGTTGTTGTTGTAACCTATCATTTATATTCTACCAGTCATTAGGAAACAAATGCATACCTTAAATTCTTTCAAACTAAAGAGTCTAACATCACTCACAGTCTCAGACCTTAACCCAGAGTAACCGTGATGATCCTTTTAAACCAGAGGTCTCAAACATATCACATGCTACTAAATATCGGAACAAAAAACATTATTGCGATATAATTGTGGAATATTGTGATCAGTGAACAGTTGTTTCTTTCCTTAAAAAGTTTAAAAAGGACTTTTTGTCACTTCACCAGTCCGGACGCTGACTGGGCCGCAGGGCGTTGGAGTTTGTGACCCCTGCTTTAAACTGTGCTAAACTTCTCCCAGAGCTCCAGAAGACGCACACATGCAAAGATGGAAAAACAGAAATGATTGAATTCATGTTTCATTTGGAAGAGAAACAGTGATTAAAATAACGCACTAATCCTTCACTGTCGTTGATACATGACAATCATTCCGCAGCATTTCTCCACATGTGTTGAATCTATTGTGGCCGAGACATAAATATCTGTGAGAATTTGAGGGGTTGTGGCGGTTCTCCCCCTCCCTCCCCCCTCCCCTCCCTCCTCCCCCTCTCCTTCTGTCCGCTGATGTCCGCTCTCTCACACAGTGACCATATGGCGGCATGTTCCCAGCTCCTACTGCCAGCGCCTGCTCTGTGCACACGGCCCTAACAGCTTGGTGGACACATAATTAATTTGCACGGGCGTCTGCCATTTATTTCCCAACCTACATTTTTGGTTAATTGGACAGAGGAAGGTTAAAATCAAATAAATGTCTCCGGGTTTGTTAAAGGCGACTCATTTACACGATGGAGTGAAAACATCATATGTGCTTTTAGTAATGTGCTCATGTGTGGTGGGCGGGGCTTGTGTCAATGTGCGCACATGATCAGAGACAAAAATGTGACTCATCATTTAGAGAAAGAAGATTTTTCTTCTCTATCACATCAACATTAGGGCTGTAACAGTTAATCGATGATCAATCCATGATTATCCAGTTTTTATTTTATTTTCTGCTTCTTAATGTGAGTAATTTAGATTTTTTTTGCTCCATAAAGCAAATAAATCAGTAAAACCAAACCATTTTGTGGCCAAAAGAAGACATTTGAGATGTTTTAGGGGCCAAAATAATCCTTAGTTGGAGCCCTAATCAATACTTTGTCATGAGTCCAGGTTTTGTTGTTAGAACACAGAGCATCTCAGTACATACAGAGGCTATAAGAATGTGTAGTATACAGTGTCTTATATACTATTTTCAGCACAACCTAGACAATCTGACTTTAATTTAAATTAAAGAAATGTAATTTTCACCAACAACATAAACACACCTGAGCAGAAAGTACTCAAAACTTTTAAAATCTGATTGATTTTGTGAAACTTGGAAATACGTCACAGTTCAAAGTTCACTTGGCTCGTTTTTATGAACAAAAACAAAAGAAAAACAGTCTAGTTTTGTGACTTCTGCACAATTATTGCTACTTTATATCTGTAATAAGATGCAATATAAAATGAATCATCACTTAGACTCAACAACACATTTTCAGTTCAGTACTCCGGCTCAACACACCAGACTCCTCTCTGGTAAATTGATTGTTTAATCTGATTTTTAAGTCTTTAACAGTTCAGCATGGTTTGGTTGGATTCTTGTGCCGTCGACGTTGCGCTCATGACTCGTCCAGTGACGACACTCTCTGACCAATCAGGGGCCGGCAGTCATATCTCATAGCTCATATCACATTTTAGTAACGGCTCTAACGTCGGGACGACGGTAGCTCAGCGGTACAGCGAGTCGTCTTTCAACTTGAAGGTTGTGGTTTTGATTCCCGGCTCCGCTAGTCTACATGTCGATGTGTCCTTGGGCAAAACACTTAACCCCACGTTGCTCCTGTTTCATAGATGAGTGATAGAAAATGTGCTGTGTGCATGTATGAATGTATGAATGTATGAATGTAAAGCAGCTTGGAAAAGGGCTTTATACTGTAAATGCAGACCATTACCAGTTAGCTCAGCTCACTTGGAACCTCATCAGGTACCAGGGACCAGGTACCAGGGACCAGGTACCAGGGACCAGGGACCAGGGACTATCCCTAATGGAAAAGCAACAAAACTGAGTGGAGTCGAGCCGAGTAGTGCCAGAACTGTGTAATGGAAAAGCACCATATGGGAAAACGATCTTCTCGTTCTCACTTGATTTATAATGTGACCTTTGCAGACCTTCTGCCTCTGGTTTTGGGTCTGGTCTGGTTTTGGGTCTTCCCTTGAGTGTGTAACATGTCAGTAAACCTGTTTCTGAGGACTTTCAATAGAACATAATGACAGTTTGGTAAATGATGTTCTCATTTGGAGGAAAACAGACGCTCAAACATGGCACGTATGGGTGGACACGAGTGTGATTGACAGCTGGCATCATCCAATAGGAGCGTGAGTGCAGGTGACGTCTGGGAACGTCCGCTTTCAGAAGCTGACAAGTTGAAAACAGGCCTTTGTTTTGCAACGAGGCGACGACGTCCACTCCCGTACGCAGTCATACGTAACCTCCAAACACTGAGCTATTATTTATATGCCTCTTATTGTAGCTCATGTGCTGTTTATTCAGAGTAATTCCTGTTGTCCTGTGTTGTTTACAGCATAATGGAACCTGACACAGCAGTCCTCCCCTCCCCTCCTGTCCTCTGTTTGTCATTTCACCCTGCTGCTATATTAATTCACTAAGCAGCAGCAGCAGCAGCAGCAGCAGCAGCAGCAGCAGCAGCGGCGGCAGCAACTGTCTCTTTGCAAAGCAAAGTTGAACCAGACACAGAATATGAATTTAATCAAGTTAATTGACTAATAAATGCAAATGTTATTAGAAGCCCGAATACATAAATCTCTTCTGGCTTTTTTGTTGTATTTTGTAAACATCAAAAGCTGATGATGAAAGTTGTTATCTCAATGATCAGAGAGATATGTCTATAAAGAGAAACCGTTAATTAGAAATCCTGAATATGAAATGGGCCTGCCATTGTGTTATGTTTTCATTTATTACGGCTCCTTCGTAGTGAATAATTAAAAATGGCAGCGCTCTCAGAGAGCAAATAATTAGCTGAGATAGATTAAAAACATTTAGTAATGTCGCATTAAATGATCTGATGCTCCGTAAATCTGCTCTGTCTTTTCTATAATGGAACTTTTTCTTATGTTTTCTTCTGTTGAAGTTTAATATATTCAATTTCTGCCAATAAGCTCTTCTTAATGTTACATCCTGTATCTTTAAGTGTCCGCTCTGTTATAATAGAGCACTTTTCTAGACTTGATGACGACCTAAAGCTGCTTTACACCACAGTTTTTGCCATTCACCCATTCACACCCATTCAGTGACACAGCACATTTTTCACACCCATTCGCATGCTGCCAGGTGCATTGTGGGGTTAAATGTCTTGCCCAAGGACACATCAATATATAGACAAGTGGAGCTGGGAATCAAACCCGCTTTACCACTGAGCTACGGTCACCGAAGTCCGTTTTTAGCTCCCGATGACACAGAAGCTGCTGCTCTGCTGCCTCTTGTGGTAAGTTTGTGTCACTGGGATCAACTTGAACAAAGACTTTCAAACACCAAAGTTACAAAATAACACATTTAAACTGGCCGACTCCTGTAAACTGTGATGCAAAATCGCCGATTTCTTCTGTTTGCTGTTGGAAAAGTTCTGCAAACGAATCCCTGTGATGTCGTTGACTTACGCTGACGTAGATTGTACTAGAAAGGCCTTTTTTTTGTTGTTGTTTCCCAGTGAAGACGTTCATGTTTAAAAAGTGAAATTTCCAGCTCGTTGTTGGACCTTTTCTAGTTTTTGGTGGGTGTGTAAAATAATGGGGTTGTTTGTGCCTTGGTGCACCACGGGTTAATGACAATACAAATGATTGCACTCATTCAGGCTCAGAGGGGATGAAACAGCTCGCCAGCGCCTGCAGCAGCTGTGAGGAAAGGGGACGTTCTCTCTTTCATTTGTATGTTGCCCCTCGAGCAGAGCAAAGCGGGGCACGTTGTCCACGGTGGCAAACCCTGCTGCTGTTAATCACCTGCCTCCCCCCCACTCTCACCCCCCTCTCCTTCTTCTCTTCCTCCTCTCTCTCTCTCTCTTTCCTGCACTGATTTGCAAGCGCAGATTAATCAGAGCATGGGGGCCTTGATGAAATTTTGCTGTTATTGTTCCCAATTTTAGCAACATCTTTTATTGTCTTCATCATTCATTTACAGGAGGGGGAGGGGGGGGGGGGGGGGGGGGGGGGGGGGGGGCTGTGTCAATTATGCAAATAATGTTGCAGACTTTTTTCCCTCTCACAGATTACTTCGTTCACTCGCCATTGTTTGCGGGAATTTCATTATTAAATATTATGACGCTCACGTTTCCTTCAATTTCCAGAAGCTTTGTTTCAAAATGTGATCTCTCCTGCAGCTGCTCATCCCCTCACTCTGAGCCAAAATCAAAGCACCGTGTGTGTGTATCTGCGTGTGTGTGCGCACGTGTGTGTGTGTGCGCGTGTGTGTGTGCATGTGTGTGTGTGTGTGCAGCAGCACGCCAAGGCCAAACAAACTCAGTTTGATGGTTTTGAAGTTAGCACCTCACTCAAATAACAGACAAAAGTATGATTGGAAAGAAAGGTTGACCATATCTGGTTAAGCGACCGCAAATTGAATTTTTTTTTTTTTCCTCCCCAAAACTGACATTCAATGATGCTGCACCTAATGACATTTTAATCTCATTTCTTTAATTCCCAGGAATTGGCTTTTCAAAGGTTTTCTCTGGCAGCAACACAGATTGGTATTAGATCCCGGTGATAATAGAGAAATTAAAGCTTTTTATATTTCACACTTTCACAGGAACGGACATGTTTCCTCATTATTATTACACATCTCACTCTGCCTTTCCTGAGGTCACTGCCGCCGCCTTTTACTCTGACTCTGAAAAGTTAGCTATTTAATAATCCAATACATTTGTCGAAAACATCAGTCACGCTTAATAATCCTTGATTATTTGAAGTTCTGGAAAATGAATCACATAGATAAGCTGATTTGATACTGAATGATTTTAAACATTTTTGTTCCCATATCTCTGTTTGAGGCTGTTCCTGTCATGCTGCAAGGCCCAAGTGGACCAACACTGCTTTGTCCCTTTAAGCCCTAAGACTATTATTTAGGTCTCTGCTTGAACATTTCACACTCTTGGTAGCAAGGCAACAGAGTAACATGGTAAACAAAAGAAGCTATTTCAGTAATGCTTCCCCAATGGTCCTTACATCAGCTAGAGACGCCCGGAATGTTTTGAATGTAACACAGGAAGTCCGTCTCACCAGAGAGAGATTTGTTGGCGCTGAAAAATAAATTTTTCCAGCTTTCATTTGAGCTGCATGGTGTGTGTTTTGGACAAAATGGCGGAGCGTTAGCTCCAGAAATGCAGCGGTACTTACAACATTTGACACGTAGTTAATTCACTTAGGTGTTATTTGTGTTCTGTGTTATCTGTGTTTGTCACATTTAAGATGTTTTTTACAGCCTTGTAGCCCAGATTCTGAAGTTTAATTTGATGCCCAGTTTATTCTCTTAAAATTCACTTTTTTCGCGATCCTTATCGAAAATAGGCTGCTTCTGTCAGGGTCCCCCAATTGGGGGGGATCTTCGCGTACTAATACTACCACTACTACTACTACTCCTGCTACTACTAATAATAAAACTTGAGTTTAACAAAATGGTATTTTTGTTTAATTTCTTAAATCTTACAAGAAATAATTTAAAAAAAGATAAAACAACAACAAACAAACACATATAAAATTAAATACAGACATAAAAAACTAAAAATAGAAGTTGTGTGCGTGGCTATAGCTGTAAATCAATCTCTCACGTGGCAGAGCAGGGTTTGATTCTCCAATGGGGAGATTTATTGGGCAGCCTGTGGACAAATGGAAGGGAATTGGAGGGTTGCTGGTCCAAATCCAGGCCCTGGACTGAGGTGCACACATTCTCTGGTTTGTGTGTAAATGCAGACATTCTAAATTCTAATTTTGTTGGAAATTCTCTTTGACGAGTAAAGTGGTGAGAAATGTGACGATGAAGTGAAAAGATATCAATATCAACTTCACAGTCCTGGGTCAGAATTTGATCACAGTTTGTTTGATGATCACATTAACGATGGCTTGGTTCAGTTCCACTAAGTTGGGACAGTGTGTCTGTGAGCGAGCATGCATTCTGAAACTGAGAGAGTCCATTTGACTGTTTCCACCTGCGACCTGTCAAAATGTCTGCTATGAAAAAGAGCTATTGCTAATATACTCGTCTGAATGACAGTGATTGTTGGTCTAGTAACCTCTGTTACTCTGTTTTTCTGTTGCCCTGTTACCCTGTTGCTCAGTTACTATGCTGCTCTGTTACTCTGTTACCATGTTGCTCAGTTACTATGCTGCTCTGTTACCCTGTCACCCTGTTACTCTGTTGCCCTGTTGCTTTATTGCCCTGTTGCTCTGCTACCATTTTACCCTGTTTCCCTGTTACCCTGTTGCTCTGCTACCAAGTTACTCTGTTAGCATGTTACTCTTACCCTGTCATCCTGTTGCCCCGTTACCCTGCAACCCTGTTACTGTCACCCTGTTGCCCTGTTGCTGTGTTACCATGTCACCCTGTCACCGTGTTACTCTGTTATCCTGTTGCTCTGCTACCATGTTACTCTGTTGCCCCGTTACCCTGTTGCCCTATCACCCTGTTACTCTGTTGCCCTGTTATCCTGTTACTCTGTTGCCCTGTTACTCTGTTATCCTGTTACTCTATTGCCCTGTTGCCCTGCTACCATGTTACTCTGTTGCCCTGTTACTCTGTTATCCTGTTACTCTGTTACCCTGTTACTCTGTTGCCCTGTTACTCTGTTATCCTGTTACTCTGTTATCCTGTTACTCTGTTACCCAGTTACTCTATTGTCCTGTTACCCTGTTACTATGTTATCCTGTTGCCCTGTTGCTTTGTTACCTTGGTGCCCAATTGCCTTGCTACCAAGTTACTCTGTTACCCTGTCTCCCTGTCATCCTGTTGCCCCGTTACCCTGTCACCCTGTTGCTCCGTTACCCAGCCAATGCTTTTAAATAAGATATAGTTGACATGGTCACAGCAGCAAAGACAGTAAAGATAATAAATAATAAATAATAAACATGTATTCCCACATTTGTGAAAGTTCAATATAAAAAATTAACAATTCAGTGTGAAAAAGTTCAAATCGAGTGTTCATTATAGATGGACTGTTATAGAGGAGAAACTACACATTTCACATTTAAGAAGCTGAAAGTAAAGAAAAACAATCAAATATGATTCAAATCATTGATTACTTTAATAGTTGATTACTAAGATTCTGGGTTGTCTGCTTCATTTTCTACTTTTACAGCCAGTCCATGGTAAGGGAATTGTACCCCTGAGCAAGGCACCTTAATCCCCTTTGCTGCCTGTGTGCGGTTTGTAGCGGTGGGAAGTTGTTTTTTTTCAACATTTTTTTACACTCCAGAAACCGTACCATACACTAGCATCAGATCTACTAATAATCTAATAATCTAATAATCCACCATGTAAAGATTTACAGGACATGTCATGCAATCATGCAACAACTGAAAGAATAACAAAATAAACACTAAAAAACCTCACTGTGTTTCTGATGCAAGGCGTAAGGCCCAATCTGTGTAATTCCCACCGTCACTACCCTGCATCTTGTTTTTTTTTGGTGTGGACGTTACTCGAAATTCCTCGAACCGCATCCTGCACCTGGACCGAGTTTGTTCTGGGTTCAAATAAAACTCATTCTAATTCTGATGTGACCGTCAGCAGGTCATGTGACCGACTCAGAACGTGAGTGGCTGGTTCATGAAGGGGGCGGGGCTTGAAAAAAACCTAACTCGGTGGAGCTCAGTGACGTTTCCCCTGTGTGAGACAGTTGCTCCCACAGTGGGTGTGTTCACTGTCGTGTCCGGCGCCGCTCGTCACGTCGGCCGCTCGTCATGTGGCTCAGAGGAACAGCTGTCTGTGCTAACGAGGCCACACACACACACACACACACTCACACACACACTCACACAGGCCAGTGAGCAGACCAGAGCACCACTCAGGCTCTGTAAGGCCCCGGGATACATAAACAATGACTTAATGAGAATGCGTGCCATTACTGTAATTAACACAGCTCGCGTCAAAGCACTGTCAGCTTTCAGGAGTTTGAGGAGGAGTTACAGCAAAAAGCCCGCGACGTGATGACCAGAGGCCCTGCCCCCTCAACACTGACAACACACCACATGGAGCATGAACACAGAATATTTCACTTTTATGTTATGGTCACTAATTAAATCTAAGTTATTATTATTTTATTACTATTAAATCTCAATGATCTCATTTTCGTTTGTATTCTCACTGTGAAATAAACAATTTTGTATGTGAAGGTTACACAGACAATCACAACAAGCAGTCTAATGACATCATTTATGCAGATTAATGATACAGTTTATTATTTACTGTGACTTAGAGCCGGGCGATACATCTATATTATATCTATATTGTGTCATGAGACCAGACATGGTCTTAGATTATGGATTCTGACATATCTTGACCAGGTCATATTGAATAAACTAGATATTATTAATTAAAGATTATATACACTAATCCGGGTTAGGGTGAAGCGTATGTATGGACTTGACACAATTATATTAATAACCTTATTAATAATAACAAATTGTTTGTGTTGTAGCACATATTTACCAATTTCCTAGTTTTAAAAGCCAAAAAAGTAGAAACATCTCAAAAGAAAAGTTTTATTAGCTCTGTGAAACAAAATATAAGCCTACAAATACAGAGATATCATTTATGAGCCATTTTGCCCAGCCTTACCTTCAAGCTTCACAGAAATATGAATTTCCTGTTTTATTTTGTTCTATTACTAGTCTGGGAAATGAGTATGTGGATTCTTAAAGGTACAGTGCATGAGAATTAGTGACATGTGATGAATAGAGAAACAGAAAAAAGCAGGACTCCACTCTGCCAAGTGCATCAAGCAACTACGGTGGCCTTTACATACCAGAAATAATAATAATAATAATAATAATGATGTTGTTTTTTACAAAATGGCCTCCACAGAGCAAGGCCCTTGTGTTAAGTACACATATAAGGTTCATTCTAAAGCTACAAACAAAGAGAAAATATGATTGTACACTTCTACAAACATACTTACGGGTAGTATAGTTGGTGTTCTGCCTCTCTAGGTGTAACTGTGCACTGTGAGTTCTGGTGGCATTAGCAGAGGGCATGTGCATGCACTCAGTGAAAACATGGCTGCCAGCAGGGACACAAAGAAAAAGAGATTTCAGCCACTTAACAAAAGGCTCACTGCATCAGAGCTACACCTGCTTAAGAGAATGCTCACTATTCATCTTTCAATGACAGGAAACCTCTCAGTTTCACGCTCTCACACCACAAATCTGTGTTTTTATCTGCCTTGTTTTATAAGTTTGTGTCACTGAGGCATCAGAGGTTCAGTGACTCCTGAGTGCTGGGATGTAAAATCGCCGATTTTCTCTTAACAAAAGACCTCAAACCTCTCACTCGCCATTTAATGGTTAAAATCAGCTTTTCCTGATGTTCCCGCTGGCAGCCATTTTCACTGTGTCTGTCCGTCTATTTGACAATGTTAACAGGAGTGTTTCCATGACGATACATGATGTATCTGCATGTGTTCTCCAGCTCTTAGTCCATGTGTTTTATTCCTCTCTACTTTTATTTGGACTCGGTGTGCCGCACGTTGACTTCCACGCTACATTATTAACAGTTAATCATAGAGTGAAGTTGTCAGCAGGGGCAGCTGCAGTTTTCATAATGGCCTAATTTCTGGCAATCGCAGACTAATTATCTGCATTTGCAGTCATTGGGAGTTCTCTTTGTAACTATGTGGGAACTTTTAATGTAGACTTTATGGTCCAGGGATGAGTTGTTCAGGTTATATGTCTTGAAAAACACCACAGGGCATAACTGCCCCATAAAGCTGTGACGTCACTGCAGCAGTGGAATTAAAAAGGTAAATTCTTAAAAGACTCTTCCATGCCATGGTTTAATCCACTCCTGTACACCCAGTGTTGTGGTGTATGGACAAATTACACTGTTGTAGAAAAACACAACTGAATATCATTAAAGCTCCACTATGAGATGATTTTGTTCTAAAAATGAAAAAACTTTAAAACTTATTTTTCCCCAGTATAAAGTTTTACAAACAGCACCATTCATGATTTGCCCCTAAGTAGTAGTACAATCTAAGGAATGCAGTATTAGGAAAGCCAATACTTATAAGTCCTTATATGAAGGCTATTAATAATTACTATAACCTTCAAATTTGAAAGGATAGATTAAGCTGAAGTTTAAGCTACCTTGAGTACATGATCTTGAGTGCTGATTTAGCCTAAATGTAAGTGTGTATACTGCTCAGTCACCTGCACCAAATTCCATTCAGAAAATCAACGATTTTAGCTGACAGGACATGTGAGGTTTTGTGTACCGTTGCCACATTTGTCAAGATTTTCTCACTCAGGGAAATACTTTCAAAAGTGATATTTGAAAATAACACTTTTTAACTCACCGACTGAGGCAACAGTTGATCGACAACTCATTTGAGCTGTGATGTAAACATTGCTGATTTCCTGAATGGACTTTGGTGCAGGGAGTGAATGGTTTACAAAATGACTAAAGCTTTCTCAAACCTGAACCATCACTTTACTCTTTTACACTTTAATGTGCATAAGCGTTAAAATCAAAGTTCAAAGCTCTTCTCATCTTAAATTCAAACTTAACATTTAAAGCAAACAAACAAAAAAACAGATATTGTTTACCTCAGGTTTTTGGGTTGATTAACTTAATAAAAACTTTTGTTTCCAAGTGTTAAAATTTAAACCTATACTGTATAATAAGGTATAAGTACAAAGTGGTACTGTGGCAATAACTGTGACAAGACAATACTTTCCTAATCATTGGGTGATTGTGAAGGTTTGTATTGTCTGCATGAAAAAGAACACTGATGCTAAACTAAACAATGTAACAACACTATAGGGAATTAACATGAGTGTCAAAATATGTTTTAAACCTTTCTTTTTCAGTGTTTTTATCTTGTTTTCTGGCACATTTTGAAAATCATCAGTGTGAGAGCTGCTCTGCATCAGCAGTTTGTCCACGCGACAAACTCGTGTAACGAAGAAGGAATTAAAGGGACTGCAACTAAACTTTATATTATTTTCTTGATGACTTTATTGTTTGGTGAGAGATGTTCAATTTCCTGTCCCAGAGGAGCAAAGAAACCATTAAATATTCACATTGAAGAGGCAGAGAAATCAAATAAATGTTGTTTTTTTTATTTATTTTATCAAAACCAATTAAGCAAATTCATTTAGTTGTTGATTACTTAAGGAACTCTTAAACTGGGGCAAAAAAAACCTTAAATGATGTATATATTAGATGGACTTTTTGGATATTACTCACTGAAGTGACATCATGAATTCTCTTTGAATTACAATATTATTTTGATGTGTTTGATTGAATTGACCTCACTTAATGAAGATGCTGGAACATTATGTTGTGCAACACTCGCATTCATCACTTTTCTCTTGTTTTTTCATATAACACAGATCTAATTGTGTTAGATTCAGAGTGAAAGTGAAAATGTTGTGAGTGCAGTGAGAGAGAACAGTGGACTCTGACCGAACTGCTCACGGCACCTTTTCTTATTTCCTCTATCTCTCATTTGCTTTATCTCTGTCCCCCCCCCCCCTCCCTTTGTCCTCCTCCCTCCTCACATTCTTTCCTTCAGACGAAAGCAGGCTACGCATTAATGAGTCAATGCGGAGCTGTATTATGTTTAATTAGGTAGTTTATATAATGAGGTGTTCATTTCTAATGGAGGGACATGCTGTGAGCAGCACATCTGCAAGAATAACTCAGGCAATCAGTGGCACGAGGACCCATGGAACTGCAAATGAGACTTACTTACTCAGAAATGAATTATGTCTCGGTGCCTTTCGCAAAGCCCATTAATTAAATCCACTGGCATCAAGGTCTTTTTCTTAATTTCATGTACCATTAGCATAATAAACACAATTTGAGTTAGCACAATGTGATCAGTTTAATGGATGCTATTTATTTTACTTTATTATTTAAAGCTCTGGTAATAGGGGGGGAGAAACATAAATATGTCTCAGTGGCTCCCTCTATGAAAAACTCCCATCAGACACTGGCATCTGCACGGATTTCCACAGCCACCCTTGAGTGTGGATGGAAAGTGGAAAGGTGTTCCACGCAGTGGCGGCCTGTAGGTCCCACACGAAGAAGAATCAGAGATTTTTTTATTGACGTTTTTAAAGATATGTGCAGTATAGATTTAAATGAGCAAGAAAAATATCACACTGTTTGTGACTGACAACGGACACGCCCACAATAGCTTTCTCCTGAAGCCAAACTTCAATCTGGCTCAGTCTGTACAATAACATGTTGGATTTTCAACTACCAATGACTCTGTGGTTATGATAAATAATATTTGACTCACTCAGGGTTTTTATAATTGGGTCAGGTAGATTTAAAAAGCGCGTCCCTGTATAAAAGGTTTAGGAAACACTGACATATGTGATCGTAAAGGAAGAGTTGGTAGGTTTTGAACAGTTAGGCTCAAACTCACTCTTAAGTTTTCACTAAGTTTCATTTTAATGTGGAAGTTAAACTTTTTCTTTTGGCCAAAAAAAGGCTGCTTTGGCGCTTCCTGCTGGTGATACATTTTACATACTCCCAATCTCCCCAGCCACCACTGGTTGGTTCCATGGCTATAATTTTAGGGCAGAGTCGACTGGTCCAGTGTAAACTCAGGCCAGGTTTCACATTCATTAAAATGAGCCTGCAGTCTTGTGTGTCACAGTCTTCTTACTCATAATATTTGCTGTTCAGAGTTGAATGGTCGTCTTTTTTCCCTCTCTCTCCTCACTGTTAAGTGAGAAGCAAATTAGGATTTGGAGGCATTTTCTACACGCAGGCTATTTGAGGTCTAAGTGCAATCCGTAGCGGCAGGAATCCACGCACCTTCATTAAAACAATACACGGACTTAATGTATGGTAGTGAATTTGTTCTGACCTTAAAGTGATGCCCTGGAGGTGAGATATGATTAGCGTTATTGTTGAGGACAGGTACATCATTATCTCAATGTACCTCGACAATTGCCAAGTTCCACTGCCCGCGCTCCATCCTCTGACTCGAGCACCGGCGCAAGACATAATCTCTTCTCGAGAGCAGAAATGCACTTAATCATCTACTCAGGTTTCAGGGACTGGCCCCCGAGTGCTCGCTCTGTCTAGCAGAACTATACGACGACTGCTCAGTAAGAAATCTGCAGCCGTGTTTTAAGTTCCCAAATTAATTGCCTAATGGATTAGGGAGGGTATGGAGTGTCCTACTTTACTGGGATGGAGCAATAATTTAAATTATGCCAGGTGAGGACAAAGAAGTTGTATTTCTGGAGAAGGTTTTTTTCTCTCTCTCTCTCTCTCTCTCTCTCTCTCTCTCTCTCTCTCTCTCTCCTTTGGATAGAATACATCTTTTATTGCCCCAAATACTGTGAAGCCTCCTCTCCCATCCTCATTCACATTCAGTGCTTCATTAGACAGTCTAGAGTCTTCAAAAAAGAGAACTACTACATGGATGTGAGAAATAGACACGGAGAGGTGCTGATCAAGCAGGAAGTCGTCAACAGTTACGAACTCTACGCGACTCAACTGATCAAGTGCTGCACCACTTGATCAGTTCACTTTAGTTTGCAGTTATTTTGATTTTTGAAAGTTGTAAAGAGTAACAAAATAATGATTCCTACCTTCTCACTTTTTGGTACTTTCACCTGCATTTACACCAAGTGGTATTATTGCAGTTTAGAATAGTAAACACTAATCACTAGCCTTGTTACCTCTGCCAAAGGAGGTTATGTTTTATGGGTTTATCTGTGAGTTTGTCCTTCTGTTAGTAACTTCCTGTCTACGTTTTTGTGATGGTCGGCGATCCCACAAATATGTCGCATTACATTTTGATGACATCACAGAAACTCAGACATTTCTAGTTTCGGATGTTGTCCAGATTACGGATTTGGCTGCAATTTAAATTTACATGAAAAGTCCTGTTTAACAAGTTTGTTAGGGACATTTTTATTTAGAGATGATTGAATAGGACAGAAGAGCATGAAAGGGAAGGGGGAAGATATGCAGCAAAGGACCATGGGTAGAATTTAACCTCGGTTGCTGCAATGGGCCTTTTGCCCCAGAGAGTGACAGCGCTACAAACTGAGTTATGTATTTTGTAGTTTAAACATCCACATCCACTGTACTTTCCTTTTGATTGTCAACATTTGTGGTGGCTACCAAAAACTAACCATCCCACTTATTTACAGCCGTCTTATATGGTACTTTGTGTGTTCTTCTTTTTCTTCCTTTTTAGAGGTTGCCACAGCGAAGCATCATATATGATTTATACGTATTTGATTTAGTAGAGATTTTACGCCAGATGCCCTTCCTGGGTTCACATCAATGGACCGTGTGTTGGAATCAAACCCGGGCCATTTGCCCTATGGGGCGCCAGCTCTTAGTAAGTAGCTGAGTAAATATTCCAATGCTAATTTAATTATTTCGTGGTGAACATTCTCAAAACTTGGGCATTTATACTTTAAGGATTCTGTCAAAGGTTCCTGGTTATCTGTTGTAATTAGTGACACACATGAGACATTTGACTTGAAAACTTGGTGAAATAAACATAGAGACTCTGATTCCTGAGTGAGGTGTGTTCACAAGCAACTCCACAAGCAAGTGTTCTGTGGCTGCTACACCAGAGAATGCTCACTTATGGGTATTGAATGGGAAACCCCCAAAATGCACCATTTTCCCTAACAAAGCTTGTCTTCTTCAGACAAAGAACAAAACCCCATGCCAAAAGGAAAGAAGACAAACGTCTGCACCTACTCTGTCATCTTCTTCTTTTTATTGCACCTATGGGCAGGCTACGCTGTGTTGCGCTCATATGTCGCATTATTTACGTCGCTTTACGTATCACCATCACGAACACCAGACGAGTGCTTACTGTTCCAGACTGTACCTTGTTACCTTGTATAGCTGTACACACCAGATACATTGAGGCTGTACGTTACCAAGACAACAAAGAAAGGCCTTGGAGTCGTATAAGAGGAATGTCTTTAAATTTGACTCACTTTTTTTTGGACAATCTAAGTGAGCCAAAGTCGGCCTGTTACTTTGCCGTAGCTCATCGTAATGGACATTAAAGTGGAGAGGTTGAAGGAGAACGGCTCCATGTGTCAAGTGTTGAGTGAAAAACACATGACACCAAAACCCATTAGTGTCCTCTCCGGAGAGACAATGCCCAGATCTCTCTCTGTCTCTCCCACTCCCACTCCCACCTTCCTCCTCCTTCTCCTCCTCCTCCTCCTCACTCCAGACCCGGGGTGCTGTTTCTGACAAAAGACACTCTTCCTGCTTCAGATAAAAGGCCCCACGATTAGCCCAGGGCTTGAACTGTACTCCGTGCCCCTTTCACTTGTTTTTCCCTTCGTAAAATGAGAACTTGAAATGATGTCAAACGCTGCTGTAATGAATGTTCTCAGGAACTCTGGGAATCATGTCATTATCTTTGCGTTGAAACAAAGTTTTATTGGATATGACGATGCTCAGATGTGTTCTTTTTTTCATGTTGTTTATTGCATGAATTTAGATTGGCAGTTTAAAGTCTTACATTGCTACGGGTGATCATTTTTGGCTTATTGGAATGTACAGTGTCTTTCTTTTTGTAATAATCACTGGTAACCTTTGTGCCCCATGACGACAAACTGAATGAAAGTTACATTTAGAAAACAACACAAGATATTGCATCAAATAAATTCAAACTGCAAAAAGGATATAAACAAATGGTTTAATAATTTTTTGATCCAGCATCACTGGAAACACATTGTTTATAATCTCCATTCGTCTGTGTCATCAGCTCACTTTTACTTCTTAATAATCAACATTTTACAGTACACATTAGTCTTGCTGAGGACTAGTAGTGTTCATTTTATTTTCAATAATTCTGTTTATATGCTTATTAATTACAGATGACAGTTTAAAAGGAATGGGCGTTTCTAGCAAAAATGTTTTTGTAATTATTGTATGGCATTATTTGTCGCATATTTTAAACACCAGTGCATGAGAGCAATTGAGTGTAATGCAGTCTTCACAGTGTGTTGAGCAAACGGAAAAACAGCTAACGAGATGCACTCAAACACCCTGGTAAATGATATCCCTTCTGAGGTTTCTGCAGAGTTAGACTTAGAGGAGTGGCTTCAAGAGGAACACAGGTCATGTCCATGACCTAAATGCTTGCTGCTGCTGCTGCTGCCACTGCCACCTTCTGACAATATATGCACCACAAATGAGGTCGTCATCGCAGTAGAAAGACTTGTTTTTTTATAAATGGAAACACAGATAAAACATGGGCCACACGGCGCTATGGTAGTTAATACTGTTGCCCTATGTATGTTCTCACCATTGGTTTTCTCTGGGTTGTCCACTTTCCTTTCACGGTCCAAAAACATACACAGATTACTCTAGACCACATGTGTCAAACTGGTGGCCCGGGGGCCAAATGTGGCCCTCCAAACGATTACATGCGGCCCCCCCAGCCCGCCCACCACTGTGCGAGGTGATGGAATAGAGACAGAATATAAGACTAAATGTATTTGCCGGCAATATTTTTATCATAGTAATAAGACATTTGGTTGTAATCATTGCTTTATTAAAAGTATTACACTCAACATGAAATGACATATATTTAAGTTATCCTCATCATTTTTTGCAAAATTTTCAATTTAATTCTCCGTTTTTGTGCATCATAAATATGTTTTTATTGTGAATCATTTTATATCAAAACAAGCACTTTTACTTTGCAATTCTGTCTAATATCATAATGAATATCTTATATTGCCCACCGGTTACTAAATAGTTGTTTTTTCCACTTTTTTTCCTCTATGTTGACCAGACTAGATGCTCATTGGCCCCCAGGTCATTTGAGTTTGACACCCCTGCTCTAGACTGACCGGAGGTGTAAGTGTGAGAGGGACTGGTTGTTTGTCTCTATACATTTGCCCTGAGATATACCCTCTCTTTCACCCTATATCAGCTGGAATTGGCTCCAGCGGCCCCATGACCCTCATGAGGAGGAAAAAGTGGTAGACAATAAATGAAAGGATGATAAAACATTTGTTTTGTATCTCTGTAGATTCTCCTTCATCCAGGTCATCATTATCCAAACACGATGACGTTTCAACTCGCAACCAATAGGCTTCTTCAGTTGTGGAGATTTGATGTTAAACCCAGGAAATGTAAAGTAAGCATGTGTTCACTGGAGCTTCATTGTGCTCCAATGGCAGTCGTTGAGAGATATACAGTCATTTCCCTGAGAGAGTTTTTCCTTCAGTCTGAATCAAAAACTCCTGGTTTGGTCACCATGATTTCACCCCTTATTAAAAGAGTGTGACACAGAAAGGGGGCGTTTGAGGATCAATAGTGGAGTTCCGTGCTTATATTACTCTGCTGGTCATTGAGTGGCGCCATGAGCTCATAGCTAATGACTGAAGATCGATGGGCAGAAACTTGCCTGTGGTTTGTTTCAGTGTTATGTTTATGATGCTGCACCACTGACACTCTTCACCCCAGGGAGACACAAACAAGCTGTGCAAATACGTCCGCTGAAAGTGGTTTTAGTTGCTTATTAGATTTTCAACTACATGACAAAAATCCCTGATTGTATTAGTGAAATAAGACTATCAGTCTATCAGCTAAACAAATACCAGATGAAATTCCCCAGCATGCCACTTGGCTTTGTCATTTTTTTTCATCAGACTTGGCGGCATCCAAAAACATCAAGGATGCGATTTACTGTTTTAGCTGTATCAACAAAAAAATAAAAAAAATAAACAAATAAATAGGAAGAAGAGACACATTTAACATTACAACCAGCGATATATCTACTTTCTGATGATTAAATATGAAATGTCATATGTGAAATAAAAAAGTAACCGGAAGGAAAATGATTATATTCCCTGTCCCACTGTCCTGTCCTTTTGAGACAGTCGACTCCACTGCAGCATTAAGATAAATGATCTCATACATGTCCAGTCTGTACCATTATCAGATGTAATTCATATGTTTTTAGTGCAATCTTGAAAATGTCATGTTCTTTATGTTTGCCGTTATGGATAGGCTTTAAAAGCTTACAATCATAGGAAGCACAAATCTTCCCTAAGGCCTTTCCGTTTTCCCACAGTGTCAATATAGATCAACAAATTTTACAATAACATAGTTGTATTTGAGGTTGAACATGTTGTATCAAAGTACTGACATGTATGGCAAAGTTACTAATGAAAATCTGGATCTATGTCTGGAGCTTCTACAAAATTCTTTTTCGGGCCATAAGCCACATCCTGAGAACATAATATCATACAAATACATCACAGACAGAGAGACAACTTTTCTTAAAATGGAGCAACATCATGATATACCAGGGAAATCTGCAATAAAGATTTGCATAACAGTTCAAAATTTGATTGCAGGTAGTGGCATTTATTATTGCAAGAGGGATAAATGCATTTTCAATTCCATTCCCTGACTGCCTGATTAGAACTGCATCTGTTACCATGAGGTGGCAGCAGCAGCCTTATGGTGCATCAGTGACATAACAATATACTATAGAATCATAGCTTAAATAACAGAAAGTTTTAAATTTAACAATAACTATCCTACATTGAGTTTAAATAACATTAGCCTAACCAAAAAAAACAAAACTTGTCTTAAATTTTTGTTACAAGTGGAGCAAACTGAAAAACAGAAAAAAGAGACATAATTCTGTATTTCTGAAGTGGGGTTGTAGCTGACCCTATAATGTTGTGCCATGATGTCCATGAAACGGTTTGAGGGCTTAGCAAAACATGTCCACACACCAATATATTAACTTTAAGTTGTTGTTTTATTCTTTAAACAATCGGTTTTAACTTAAAAGGACACAGGAGACGTTGATCGACTGCAGATTCAGTCTTTAAGTTCAGTTGTTGGAATTTGGTATTTGAAATTCTTAGTTCAGATTTACACAGACATACCAAAAGAAGCAGCAGTAGACACATTTGAAAAGTTTATTCTGAAGTTAACGTACAATTAAGACATTAAGACATTTTTTTAGGTGACCCTTTTGTTTAGTGGTAAAACCATCATTCAGAATTGCTTATGTAATGCAAACTTCCTAAATGAGGCAGCTCATGTGTCCTGTAGTGGAGACAACACTCTTTTGACCCCACATCACGCATCAGTCCCTCAACATCAGCTTGTACATCTTTCATCTCATAATGTGGCATTTATTTGTCATGCAACAATCTATTCCAGTACTATCGTGAATGTTTTGATATGGCAAAGCCTCATTTGCCATAATTATTATTATGGTATTTTGGGTCCATCCATCCAATGTTTACTGCTTATCCATGTCTCAAAGTCACAGCTCGAGGGCCACATGAGGCCCATCAATCGAATTGACGCAACCAGACACTTAAATGTGATATTTACAGATTCATTTTTGTATTTTATTGTGAATTATCATAACGCATCTAAGCTAAGCTAATATGGCCCATCCCTATACAGTTACACAGCCCCTAAGTCACCAAGTCATGAGTTTGAGACCCCTAAGTCAGTGTCTCTCCCCCCCACCCACACACACACACACACACACACACACACAGGGAGAACATGGACGTGAGCGGGTAACTTTCTTGCTGTGAGGCCTTATTTTGGGTGTATAGTCAAAAAGTCAAAGCACTCAAAGAGAACAAACCTCTTTCAAGGCTGCTCAGTTCCCCTCAGTGACAATACACTCACAAGGTTACCAATCTTTTTTTTAAATTTTTGGCTCTGTATTCATGTCTGCACCGCCACCAAAATTAAATTATGTCTTCACTCGGCCAAAACCTACATTCAAAAAAAGAAATCATCATAATCTGCCCTTTATTTTGTGAGCTATGTTACTCAAAAACAGAAAAATTCAGCCAAAAACATAACCTTTCTGGTAACATGGGTGGGCAGGCTTAGATTTTACAAAGTAATACACCAAGAAGATGCCCCTCTAAATGATTTTGTACTGTCCTTAAAAAGATCCGCTAATGTATCCTCTCAGTCTAACTGCTCTCTTGACGTCAATGGCGTTTCGCTCTGAAGAAAGATTGAAAATGACTCCCAGTGCCACCATGAGCCACTGTGGTTTCAGGCTCCGAGCCCACATTCCGACAGGAGCTCATCCACTCCCATTTTTTCAAATATAGACTTATTATTACCTTCCCACAATAAATTGCTCTGGAGGGCTGGGGAAATGCTGCTCTCCGTTTTCTGTAACAGTGGCATCTCAGATATCATTAGGAGAGTAGGATGCAGGGGGACAGCAGATCAATGGATTCCACCACAGAGGCATTAGTACACTCTGTCTACGATCAGTTTACTGAACAACACAGACCCTGCGTATCTTACTGGAAACAATTGATGCATTGTTGCAGCGAAATTAAATCCACAAATTCATAAACCCAATCAGATATTCAATTGGCACGACCCAAAATAATTGTGCGGATGGCTACAAATTGTGCGCCGAGACACAACAACACTGTCCGTTCAATATCGCACACTGCTTTGTCACAGAACGGTCTGAGCATTCAATCTAATCCAATTTTACATTCATTTTATTTGCTTTTTAATCCGATAACAGGAAAAAATGCCCTGTGCGTATGTGAGTAAGTGTTGTGTTATCACTGTGTCTCATTTCATGATGATTTTCGAGAGAAATATTGAATCCGGTGCAATCCAAACATGATCGACATGTTGGGCCTCAACAATCCTCAGATGAAAATACTCTGCAGTCAAAATCGACAGGCTGAAATTCAAGCCATAACATAACACAATACAATACACCACCATCAGTTAAACAAACCACAGTACAACCAGCTAGAAAACTGTGTAGGCAAAATGGATCATTTTGGATTTAGATAAATGTCACTAGTGGAACAGTCTGGATTTTGAATACCACATTCCCAAACATTTTCATTTTAAATGACTAATTATGTTTTAAATTAGTTGTTTAGAGTTCTACGATATAGTAGTATTTTCTGAGAAAAACTCATGGTATTATAATAATTATTATATTGTTACCATGTATTTACTGAAAGTGTTACCTTAATTCTTTAGAGGTTTAAACTTTCTCATTGCATTTTCCATTTCGATTCCAACTGTATCTAAAATAAACCTAAAACGAAACAAGTTCCAAATTGTGATCAAATAGTACCTTCAAATGGTGCCCTTGAACTTTTGTTTACGTCGTTGGAAGTCTTCAACGCGACATGCTTAGCGTTCAAATGGCAAGGTCGTGACAACACTGTTGCTAGGCATTGGCAAAGCCAGCTAATGTCAACATAACACATGGAATGTACATAGAGGGGAAAACAGTGTCATCATGGAAACTTTACCTAAGACAAAATCACAATATAGCTTAGATATTATATTAATATAGCTGACCTTTCAGCTGACCTTTCCACTTAAGATTTAATGGATCAATATACAAGGGCGATCAAATTGACTGATTTTGTGAACACTACTTCATATGAAGGCATTGATTTTCTTTACTATGCTTTACCTACAACTTTAATGATATTTTCTTTTTGTTGTTTTGTCAGTAAATTTCTCCTGGAAATCAGATCAAAATGAGGTTTTTTTAAATTATTTTTACGGGTCTCGTAAAACAGGTTACCCACTAAATGTTGTTTTTGCTCACAAAGCTCCCCCGACATGTAAAGTTGCATCTCCTGCAGGGCACAATAAATATTTCAGAGAGGTTGTATTAGTTAAGTGACACGGTCACAATGAGATAAGCTTGCAGTCTGAATTAAAGATGTACTCTGTACAAATGCTGTGGCTGCATTAGATTAGCCACAACCTGTAATCTGTCACTTAGCTGCAGCATGCCTTGCTGTTAGAACTGATGTAAACTGCTGCTGTCTGGGCACAGAGCTGGGGAGTGTAATGGGGATTCATTGATCCGCTGGTCTTTAGCTGATTGAGTTAGATAATTAAAAAGCCTCTTGTATCAGTTCCATTAAGGATTGTTTGTGTTGCTTTTTTCTTCTTGCCTTTGTTCTTGAACAGCAAAACTTTGAGCTCCAGAGAGCTGCTGGAAAACAACTGTGTGTCTTTTTGTGCCTTTATTTAATGCTTTATTTGTCCAGTTTGATTTATCAGTAGGAATGGGTATCCAGAGCTGTATCTACAAGCATTACCAAGTT
This sequence comes from Solea solea, assembly GCF_958295425.1. Lineage (NCBI taxonomy): Eukaryota > Metazoa > Chordata > Actinopteri > Pleuronectiformes > Soleidae > Solea > Solea solea. The sequence goes on along the minus strand of NC_081142.1, from coordinate 26,983,689 downwards.
GGTAACAGTTCCACATGGGTCAGTACTGACATATACTTTTTAAACTTTGATGTCACTTTGTTTAATTTAGCGAAAACACAGGGACTATCATAAATAAAAAGATAGTTGTGAGTCAACAGGTTAGCAAAACCATGAAACACAAACACAACATTCTATAAATGTGAGCAATGTGTGCTCGACTGCTTTAGTAAAGCTAATATTTTAGCTACCGCTCACAGAACTGCCATCATGATGCAGCCTCCTGGCTAAAATCCTAATATAAACTTTACTTCCTCATTGGTCAGAAAAGTTGGCATCTGGAAAAACAGTGTTAGTGATATTTATGTTTTGTCTATACTAATGTCACTTTAGAACAGTAATTACAATGCTAGTAAACTTAGCTATTCAGTACTCTGTTGGGCTTCTGGTTAGCACATAAATGTTTGAGCTTACTTTTCTAAATTAGTTAAAATGAAGCAACTTGTATCATATGAAGGCAGTTGAGGGTAAACGAGGTAACACTCATAAAAACGAGATGTGAGGGAGCACAGCTTGTTTGACTTGAGTAAAGCTAACGTTTTAGCTACTTTTAACTGCCGTGTCATAGTGTAGCCTCCTGGATAAGCCTCCTCATTGGTCAGTAAAGTTAACTTATGGCGCATTTCCACCGGCTCTACTCGCCTCGCCTCGGCACGACACGGCATGATTAGGTTGCAATCACCACTACAAAAAAGTACCTACTTAACTTGGGCGAAGTCATCACCGCACGGCTGAGTGAAACTGTGGTCACTTCGTTTTATACACCACACACACACATGAGTGACTAGTGACTTTACCCCAGACTTCTGCAGTTGTTGGAGATTAACCCATGTTTTTAGGATTGTTAAGTAGTTTTAACTTATCTACAATTTCGGCACTGTTCGGCTTGATTTCTGTCCACGCGTCTCCCGAGTACAGCCTCCTACTCCACAGACTACAGCGGCAGTGGTCAATGATGCTGCTTGCGATCGCCGGTGCTGTCCCTAAATACACCACTCCACTTTAAAAGAGTCCTGTTAAATAAAGAGGTTTCCCTGGTAGATGTTGGAGATTAACCCACGTTTTTAGGATTATTAAGTAGTTTTAAGTGATCTACAGTTCGGCGCTGTTCAGCTTGATTTGTGTGTGGGAGGTCTCTTCCTGTGACAGGACTCACGGGCCAGTCAGTGGCCGGCAGTCTGACCAATCATCGCATAGTACCTACTACTAGCACACTTGGAACCTCGCCGGTGCAGGTACTAAAAATAGTACCTGGTACAAGGTACTATGCTAGTGGAAACGCTACTTAAACCGTGGCGTGGTGTGGCGAGGCAAGTAGAGCCGGTGGAAATGCGCCATTAGTGTCTGGGAAAACAGTGCTGTTGATATTTACAGACCATATTAATGTTTTGCTTAATTAATGTCCCTTTAGAACAGTTATTAGCTACTTTGTACATTTGAGTTTTTGTAGTTAGCACTTGAAAGTTTGAGCACACTTTTCCAAGTTAAACCTCAACGGCAGCAACCCATATGAAGCTAGTTGAGGCTAAACGGGTACTCGTTAAACATGTTACATGAGGGAGCACAGCTTGTTTGACTGCTTTGGTAAAGCTACCATTTTTGCTACTGCTAACAGAACTTTGATGTTAATAGAAACTTTACTTCCTTATTGGTCAGTACTTACATAAGTAAAATGCTAGTAAATGTAAGTGCTTAGTACTTTGGAGTGTTTCTAGTTAGCACTTGAAAATTTGAACTCACTTGTATACGTTTTGTAAAATGAATGATATTTCTGCCCATAAAACATGTTATGTGAAGCAGTGTAGCATATTTGACAGCTTTAGAAAAGCTAATGTCTCTGCTGCTGTTAATGGAACTACATTGGTACATCATCATGACCAACACTGATAGCTACTCAGGTTATGTTTATGTTTTATGAGGCTATTAGCATCTCTTTTAATATATTGTAAGATATGTGCTAATTATTCCCAAAGACAACATTAGATTAGCAGTAGCCACAGAGGTCAGTCACAGAGGACGCATTTTCCAGGGAAAATTATTTGAGTGGAAAAAAAGCTGATGTCATTGGACTGACTTTACTTTAATTACTTTAATTTACAGCAAGCTCACTGCGTAACATGTTGCTTAACAGTTTTGCTTTGCTCAAACCATGTAATGCAAATATCCCAGCACAGGCGCTAGCAGTCTAATCTTATTTATGAGTTTAAGCTCAAACAACAATGTCCAAATGGAGCTCTCAGACAAGTATGTTCTCACTCAGTATGTACATGCACAGTTTAATTGAAACTTAAACAGGCAACCAGGCAAATTTCCGAGCCAAAGTATACTTGTGGAGAAGAAACATATATTTATTGTCTGAATCTGCCGATATTTCTATAGCTCTCTATAATCTAGTGTGTATTGAATGAGTTTCCTCCTGACCTTTATGTCACAGACAAACAAACAGCAAACAGATAGATGGATGGTGAAATGAATTGTGCTGTGGTTCTGTGTGTTTCATACCTGCTGTACATGTCTGTAAAAATTAGATGGACCATGGTTCTTGTGGTTGCTGTGTTGTCCGGAGAAAGCCATATGATTTCCAGAAACAGTATCAGAGTTTATACGTCATCTACCACTTCCGGGTCAAAGGCCGGGGATGAAATTTTGGTGCATGCGCAAAGTGTGTACATTCAGGAGTTATCAGACTATGTATTACACTATTCAGGTACGTTAGTCTGACTAAGACTAGCTTGATTTTAGTCGTACTACATGATATTAAGAAAAGTGAATTATTGTCTAAGTCTGACTAAATTTGGACTTTTAACATGACTGTTGCTGGCATTTTTTGTTTAGATTTTTGACAGATAAAGTTCACCCAAGAATGGTGGACTCCATGTTTCCATCCCTTTAGCAACATTAACAACTCTTGCTCAGAAATAGGCCACAACAGACACTACCTTCAAAAACCACCTCTAGCACCAAGCGCCAGGCTCGTCTACCAACAACCATCAAAGGTAACTGGTAACAATACTGATATGAGATTAGAGAAGCTTTATTCTATATTGCTAAAATAAAACTCATCCCTATTCATCGCTAATGATTTTGTGGGCTACATGGAGCGTGGGGTACTCAACTAGTTCTAGATTTCATGATGGCATTTAATGATATCACTGCACAGCATGTGAAAAAATGAAAAAGTGGCTGTGCAAATCCGAATATTAAAGCGGCATGTGTGATTTGCTGGGATCAGACATGTCCCTCTGAACACGATGCGGAGCGACTGTTCTGTCCTGAAGCGAACAGGCTGCGCTCGGCTTTGTACCTCCTCCAACAGGCCAACTGTCCTCTGCTGTCACTGGAAGCCACGCCAGCCTTCCTCAGCAGTGGCTACCATGTCTGCGGCAACGCTGAAAATAGCCACTGCTGAGCTCATTAGCAGATTAGGTGTTGCAATGAATCTGTGTGGTTAGTGCTCCACAGCCTGATATTGTTCCTCCAGGATGGCAATTACAACTGATTGACGTGTTGTCACATGAGGATAGATGGAGGGTGGAGCTCACAGCCTGAGCCTGTGGAAGGGGCACCACACAAAGGACAAAATAATCTTTCTACACAACGTGTAGGGTAAATAACACCATCCATGTTGCGAGCATCAACTGAGTGATCTATAGTTGTGATGTAAGTCGTACATTTCAGACATAGACAGCGATGAGTTCTGACACACTGATGTTGCGGTTCAAGCTTAAATTACACATAAACCACAAGTTGGTAGTTAACTGTGGGGCTTGGCCTCTAATTAAGGCCTTTAAATATCAGGTGGATTATTTTGTGTTTTACTTTTCAAACCAGTATCGTCAATGCGAGTTTTCACATCAATGGCAGAGATTCATTGAGTTATATTGCATTGTATTTGTTGACCAAGGTAAATCTCTTAGAGATTACTTCAGATAGTTACACTAACCATTCACAGTGTGTGTTGTTGAAGGTAAATATCAATTATTTTCATAATTCATCCTGGGCAGCCCATGGACTAGTGGAAGGCAATTAGGCTCATAACCAGAGGGTTGCTGGTTCAATTTCTGGGGCTGGACAAGGACTGGGGTGCCCCTGAACAAGATACTGAACCACCATTGCTTGGGTGCTCAGATAAAGTTCTGCCCACTGCTCCTGCACCCGGTTTAAGTGAGTTCACTACTGATGTGTAAAGAATGGCTTAAACGCAGAGGTCTAATTCATTATCAGTCATTGGTGCAAATAAAAACTAATTTTAGTTCCATTAAATTTCTGCTTTATTTGTAATTGCTTTGCCTTTATTGTGACACTATGTGCTGCATGGGTGGATTTGGGAGGTGTCAAGAGAAGGAGTAAGGCACAGTAACTTCAACCTCCAGAAACAAGAAAGCTCTCCTCTTATTGTCACTTCATGCCCATCACAACAGGATCATTTAGTACATGCGTGACAGTCCCCACATTTTAAACAGAAGTAACAGGCATTTCTCTTCACATCAACCAAAGCATTGTTGCACAATGTCTGCTGAGAAGAAACCGCCGTTATGTGTGGTTTCATAACACCAGACGTGGCCGGACACAACTTGGCGAGTTTCACCGTTTACTTCGGGAGTTTACCACATCATGGCGCTTTCTTTTCCACAAGAGATGATATATAGAGAGTGCATATATATATATATATATATATATGTATATATATATATATATGTATGTATTATTTAATTATATAATCACTTTATAATAGTTTTTAATAATTGTTGCCTTCAGAGTCGCAATTGAATCAGGATTGCTTGGCGTCAGCTAATGGAGGTGTAAACAATATATAAACAAATAAAACTCATGTAAAATGACTAAACACCAGCTCATCGTTGCCGGACACTTCTGATGTTCAAGTTCACAGAAATTCACCTTTGAATATTTCACCATTTTGTGGCATTTCTTCCTGTGGCTCAAAGTCATGAACACACTGTGTTTTCTTACCAACATGGACACAGCGGCACTGCCCAGAAGCATTGACTTGCTGTAATTTCATCTTTTGATCAAGCATGCTTTTCCATCTCTGGGGCTTCACGTCATGGCTGCTCCTCAACCAAGTGTGGCCTTTCAAAATCAACGTCGTATGTGATTCCAAAAGTCAGCCCTACCTCCCTGCATTTGAAAGAGAATCATTGTGAGTTGTGACGCCAGTCTTTTAAATTATACAGTTTGATCTGCGGTTGTTTAAACTGCAAAATTCAAAGGAAATATTAAACCCAATTTCACAACATCAGTGAGACATCAGCAGTTCAGAAGTGCCGAGAGAATATTTGATTCTTTATAGAGTGAGGCGTCTGATCATCTGATTTCAAATGGATTCATGCTGCAGTCATGAACTTTGCATGATGAGCATGTTGTTAGATCAGATGCAAGATTTCAGAGCGGGTGGCTGGTTGTTGGGGGGAGGAGACGTCTCTCTATGTAAATAATAGAGTAAGGATATTAACTGTGTAGCTACTGGATATGCTTCTGCAGTGGAAACAAAAGTACAAACATTAAAATAAAAAATGCCAAAATATCATTTATATCACTAACCTGGTTTCCTTGTTTTCCATACTGCTCTGCGTTTTGTAAGGGACTTGTTTTAATAACCAAATTATAAAACATAATTACTGTATAAGTTTTATAGTGATAATAATACTAACTATCTATGTGGTACTTTTCATACATTTTAATCACCAAAAGACATACGATCTTCAGAAATTGGGTAGTATAAAAATGTATTCACTTAAAATCAGCTAAATTCTATTTAAAAATCTATTGCTGCCACACCATAAAAACAATGTTATACGAAGATATTTTTTGCGTTGTAATGACTTACACTCTCGTTATGATATTACAAGAAATAATGAATTAGTAATTATAACGTCTTGTCTTAACATGAGACTTTTCATGTGTATCACAAGCTTCCTCATAGTGATCAACTGAAGCTGAGCTTCGACTAGCTTTATGTGCCGTGTTGTAGCAGACTCTCACCAATGAAATGCAAATACAACTGTACATATTTGACCATATTTTCAACTGGAATGTTGTTGGTTCAATTCCCAATTCTGGTAGTCTACGTGCAAATGTGTCCTTGGGCAAGATACTTGACAGCTGTGCCGGTGGTGTGTGAGTGAGTATGAAAGACGTGATAGAAAAATGTTTGTGCTATATGAATGTGTGAAAGCAAAACTGTAACGTAAAGCAGCTTTTCTGGTCATCAACATTAGAAAAGTGATGTAAAGCAATCGCCTCTGTTGGAGTTGCCATCATCTGATCAGTCAACTAATCATTTCAATAATCAATGACTTGTCGACTATCAAAATAATTGTTAGGTGCAGCCTTAGTGTCAAAAACCCTGGGACAAAATATGGAACATTTTCATTCAATTCATAAAATGTCATTTGAAAACACAATTTACTTGTGAGGGAATGTCACTTATGTGTGACAGGGTTGACCAAATTAAAATCTGATTGCAAAATTGTGATGGTTATTTTTATTTTCAGGATTTTATTCAGCTGCCCTGCGAAAAACTAATCTCTTGTCACCTTGACATTCAACAAATATTTAAACAAAAGACTAGAGGATGAAACTGTTTTGGAACTGACCTTCAAAGAAATGAAAGACCTCCAACAGAACAATAATCCAACTCCCTCTGAGCTCTAGTGGCCATAAAATTCTGTATTCGGGTCCAAATGGTTCTTTTGAGTGCTAACAGCACAACTGTGAAAAGCACCAGATGAAGGGTCACTTAATGACCCATGAAGGAGCGAAGGAGTGCGTTCTTCTGTTGCTGGGCCGTTCTGCTCTTTATGAATCCAAACAAGTGGCTGAAATAGTAAATCACTGCAACAATCTGCACTAAATGTGTAAAACAACCACACGGGAATCATTAACCCTCTACTTCAGATTTATGAGCAGTAAATAAACATGTTAAATGGTTTATATCACAACATAAATGTACTTTAGTGCAGATATAAAGGTTTTGTTTGGTGGGCATGTACAGAGTTTTTAATGAAGTGGATCATAATGGTGATCATCAAGGACAAAAACGTGTTTCTATCCATCTTGTTTAAATGAAGGGCTGTAACAATTGATTGATTACTAGGTTATTTAAATATATGCTGAGTTGATTAATAAAAAGTTAATTAATATTATCTAATTATTGTGAATATTTTTTTGCTCTTTATTGACAGTAAACTGAATATTTGAAGTTTGAACATGATGTCATTTTGAGGTTTAGGAAACTTTGATCGCCATTTTTTTGGACATTTTATGGAGCCAACAAACCATTGGTTAATAACTGACACAATAACCACCATCAGTTATTTGAACATTGTACACAGAAATATGCTGAGTTTAAATAAAGAAAAATAGTCACAAAAAAGAGTTGAGGTTTAAAAGTCGGTGGTGATGCATAAACATTTTCCTCAACATTTCAAATGTCCTTACTTGAACTTTTCCATCTCTGTCTTCTTCTGCTGTGGTTTATTGACACTAGGTTGAAGAACTGGCATCAATGACTTATCCTCCCAACTCTTAATATTAACATTTCAACATTTTCCATCATTAGTGGATGGAGACTTGTATTATTTAGCATGTTCTCATGCTACTTCTTCTTGCTAAAGTCTTTTAAAAACACCCTCTAAAAGTCCTCCAAAAAGATTGTCCTCAATTTTTGAGCAAATGACTGTGAATTAAGAATATTCCTTTCATTCAACATAGTTCTTCAAGAGCTCAAAAGTGTAGCCAGATATAATTTGTGTTAAATAGCCCCATATTCTGACAGCTCTGTCACTGATCTAGTTATACCATTAGTCTCTGACAGTTAATCTAGGTGAAACTTTTCCAGTATCAAACAATATTTTATATATAAGAGGCAGAACTCCACAAAGAGGCAGACCTACCTGTGAGGTCATGCTGTTTGTCGGTGAATTAATGACATGCCTTCAAACAAAAAGTGTTTTTGAGGAGGGAGGTTCATGCTATTAACAGCAACAGACAGGAAGTAACTAAAGTTAGCCACAAGATGACATCCTGGACAGAATACTCACATTTCAAAAGATGATTAGGATAATAGTATGTTCGTATTAGCTCATAATTCATGAAGTCAAAATGGGGATAATGATACAACCAAGTCAAGTGTGTTCCAGTTTCAACGGAGCTTCATAAGTTTTAACTAGGTTTGTTAACTAGCATGCTACTGTAGTAGTATTTGAAAAACCAACAAGTTCTCATACAAGAGCGTCATATACAGCTGTGCTTTGTCAAAGCGTCACCTTAAAGACACATAAGGTATCCTTCTGCATCGGAAAGAGACCCTGGGCTTTCAATTGAATCTAAATTAAAACCACTGGTGGCACATTTAGACGGTCAAAGCAGAGAAGGGATAAAATAAAAGTCAGAGATGAGGTTAGGGCAAAGAAAAAGACTGAGGTTAGGGTTAGGATAAGTATCTGGATGTATGTGTCTGTAAACTTTTAAGTAAACTAAGTAAACACTTAAAGAGACACAAGCAAGACAGTATATTGTATGCATGACTAAATAGCACACAAAAACACAGGAAAAACTGCACCTCTCACACTCTGAGCAGCCTTCTTGATTTGTGAACGCAGAGCAAGAGGAGTTCAAAAGAGTCGGACATGGAATTCCAACTTCAGGAAGCACTTGAATTTGAAACTTGCTTGTGACTGGGAAACTATAGTCTGGGTGAACCCTGGCCATATTGTTTCCCTCTGCAGACACGTCTGGCAAGGACACTGTTTTGGCCAACTTCTGAATCTTGTAAAAAAAAAAGGGAACCAATCACAAATGGCTAACATCCAATATGGTGGCCACTGAAGAGCAGTTGTCATTTTAGGCAACCATTACATTATAGGCAATCATTGCTCGTAGAGAAGTACAACAAGCACGTTTGTTGACACATTTTCCGCCACTCTGCATACGTCATCCAAAATATAGGTTGTAGGTCCATCCAATTGTGTACAGAGCCATGTCTGGCATAGATGATAATACATTTGCGTTGGATTGTGCAGAAGAGAACAGTTAAATGTCACAGAGGCATCACTTCACTGTCCCATCGAGCCCTAATATCACAAGCAATAGCCTGTAATGTATTAAATATAAAATAAAAAATTTGAATCCTTAATGTTAGATATGTTTTTTTAATATTTATTTCAGATTCTAACTGTTCTTTTCAAAGTTCCTTTATGTAAAATTCAGCTTAGATTCAGTGCAGAGAGCTGACATGACTGAACTGATTTCAAGTCAGTTTTCATATTAATCATACTTACCACGTTGTGGTTGGTGTAATATTTGAATATAAATAAAATGTATATTTGCCATAGTTTACAATAGAATGAGCTGGGCAATGAAGGCGAATATTTACGTGATTACATTTCATATCAGACATTTATTTGAATTCACGAGTGTGGACTCGTGCAATAGACCAATAGACTGTTCTTATTTTAACAAATGGCAACAGTCTCTATGTTGTTGCTCTTAATATTATTATTCTCAACAGCCTCTTTGTGGGAAAATGTGAAATTATAAAAAGTGTTAACCTTTGTTTGTGATTAGGCACAATTATGGTGGCTCTGCCTCCTCTATAGCAGGCTCAGAGCAGAGCCCCAGATTGCTGACAGTGTCACAACACATATCTCTGTTAAAGGGCATTGTTTTGACCCCCCGTTGTCAAGAAGAACAAGGTATTTATGCTAGGCTTTTTTCCAAAACAACAAACCTTTACTGAAACATCACGTTATCCTTATTTCACCTGAAATATCACCACAATACTATAAAATAATATGAAAAGCTAAAGACAGTAAATAATAACAGCTTTTCAGTCTTAGTTGATCTTGGGCCGATCATGACATGATATACATGGGATTAACATAATTCACTTGTAGTGAACCTCACGTCACTTAACAGTGAATAATAAAGTTTACCGTGATAACCAATGTTCGCTAATTGTTGCTAACATCTTGACCACTTCACATTAGCTTCGTAGCTGCTTTCCAGCCATTCATTTCCACTGACCGTAGACAACGACACAATGAAGAATTTGGTAAACGGGTAACGTGAGGGAGTCCTCGGTTAGCCACACATGTACAAATCAACATTCAGAGAATCCAAGGAAAACTAAAGAGGCCAATTTCCACGTAAGAAATTGCTAATACAGGGATGGAATGTGAGATAGAGTATGTGTGCATGCAAAACTGACATGTAAATGGTCTCTATTCATACAGCACTTTTCTAGTCTTGATAGCCACTCAAAGCTGCTTTACACTACAGTTTTGTCACATTTTTCTATCATCTATCAAAGTGGGGTTAAGTGTCTTGTCAAACGACACATCCAAGGGCATGTACACTAGCAGAACTCGAACCAACAACCTTCCATTTGAAAGACGCCTCACTCAACTGCAACTGAGTCACTGTTGCCCCAAAGCAAAGTGAAGCGTCTTCCTGCAGACGAGGAATGCGTTATATGAGCCTGCCTAATGTTGTAAGAAACTAAGTAACGCAAACGATCTGGTTCTGGTTTGGATGGATCAGTAAACTGAATATTTTTGGGTTGTGATTTATATTTTATCCCATTATCCCATATCACGTCACTATTTTACGCATATGAAACGGTGTCTATGATGACCTCGCCCACATTGAGGAGGTACCATAAAGAAGTCCAGAAGAGCTAGAACTGTATCATGCAAAAGCACCATAACTCTGGCCCTTGGAGCCCGAGCTCCAGTTAGCTAAGTGCTAAGCTAACAGCTGAGACACCACTTTTTAGATGCTCTGGTGTCGTATCTGCTCAAGATGGTTTAGCTTATTTTGGGTCCTAACATCACTGATGTCTTCTTATGATCAGCAATAGGGCAGGAGACATTTGTAATTACTTCAAAATGTCTGGTGCAATTCCAGGCTGTAAAATTTGAACAGGTTTTTAGGATAATCCGAATAGTGGATCAATTCGTATAAGAAAGTATAAGGAATACTGTTATCATCCTTATTATTATTATATAAATTAAAGTCAATTGTTTTTATTTACTATGGTTTAATTTTGTCAAAGCAGAAAATGTTTATGTGAAGAGTGAAGAGAACGCATGCAAATATCACTGCAATGAAAACCTGAGAAAATATCTTTAAATGGGAGTAAGATGGAGTTAAAGTGTTACATTAAGTGTTGGCTGCATTATGATAAATAGTGGCTCACTTTGTTATGTTAAAAGCCTGGAGCCTGACATGCAGAACAGCCATAATCCTCTCCGCGCTGCTCCACATTTCTTTATTTGACTTTTATTGATGCACATTTCGCACAACATCCACTCTATAGCTACTCAAGTTGGAATATGCCTCGGCCTTTATCATCATTTGATGAATGTTTTCCCCTCTGAGTGCATGTCAAGTCCCCTTACAAGAATTCCATGGCTTTTACCAAAAGCCACGGCACCAGGAAGTAATCTAATAATGAAACAAGAGCAGTTTACACACCGCCTGCCTTTTGTAGCTATAATATAAACAATGGCGGTGCGAGCATCCAGACCTCCTCTAATGGAGTACCAGAGCAAAGATGTTCATTTAATCACCAGCCCTTTTTCTTTCAAAGCAAAGCCGGCCGAGCAGCACAGGATGAGAGGCTAATGACCCATGAGCAATAAGCAAGTGTTAGATTGAATGTACTCAAGAACCACAACAACAAAAAAAGGAGGGGGAGCAAGAAGAAGAAAAGCTTTTTACGAAATGGCGTATCAATATTTAAAAGCAAAACGTGTATGGCGTCCCGCGCTCTAACTGGATTAGCCGTGTGATGTGTTCTGACAGTATGCTGTTAGTGATACTCCATTTGCTTTGTCTGTCATCTGATTTTCCCTCGGTAATCCGCCCAGCACCCGTTATATTTCATAATTTGTTTTGCTATCAGGGCTGATTTGTAAACGTGCAAATTCTAATTAGCCGCGGCTACTGTTTCTAATTTATTAAATATTAAATGATTCCTGTGGTGGAGTCTGTCTTCACATCCTCCAGATGAAAGTTTGTGGTATGCAAATTCAATTGCCTCTTAGATGTCAGCGTTTTTTTCCTTTTCTTTTTTAAATGTTCCATTTTGCGAATGAAGCCGCCTCCCCCCCCCACACACACACCCCACCCCCCTGTCCCCGGTCGTCCTTATGTTGATATTTATTCATCTCTGGTCGTGTTTGTGTTTTCAACACAGTTACAGGCTCTGGTTGCAGCACTGCTTTGTTTTTTAACTTCATTACACTCGTCTGCTTTGGTCTGTGGAACAAACAATGCTTTGTGTATTTTCTGAAGTTAACTCAGAGTTCAGGTCTTAGATGTATTGTGTACTAGTCTATAAACCAGGTTTGTTTGCTGATTATGATTGATGTAAGAATAATAATATAAACACTACAAACATCCTCTTTGGGTAAGTTAAAGAGAGCAAAGAAGACATAGTAATTAGTGATGAGATCCTGGTGATTTTATTAAATGAATCATTTTTTCAGCAAAAATCTGCAGTGGCCCACAGCTGAGTGGACTGGCCCAGATGACTGGATATAAACCTGGGACATGCTCTTGTGTGCAGCTGCAGATCTGTCAGCATCAGTGTGGACACATGTCTTCTCCACACCAGGTGAGACATGTGATGACTGAGTCAATCATGTCTTTATAAACTCTTGTGAAACAACATCATACTGTCACAGCAAGAGGCAACGCTCTGTGTGTCTCTCTCTCCCTGTGTGTGTGTCTCTCTCTTTTTCTCTCCCTGTGTGTTGTCTCCCTCTCTCTCTCTCCCTCTCACTCTCTGTGTGTGTTGTGTCTCCCCCTCTCTCTCTCTCTCTCACTCACCCTGTGTGTGTTGTGTCTCCCTCTCTCTCTCTCTCTCTCTCTCTCTCTCTCACCCTGTGTGTGTTGTGTCTCCCTCTCTCTCTCTCTCCCTGTGTGTGTTGTGTCTCCCTCTCTCTCTCTCTCACCCTGTGTGTGTTGTGTCTCCCTCTCTCTCTCTCCCTGTGTGTGTCTCCCTCTCGCTCTCTCTCACCCTGTGTGTGTTGTGTCTCCCTCTCTCTCTCTCTCCCTGTGTGTGTTTCCCTCTCGCTCTCTCTCTCACCCTGTGTGTGTTGTGTCTCCCTCTCTCTCTCTCCCTGTGTGTGTCTCCCTCTCGCTCTCTCTCTCACCCTGTGTGTGTTGTGTCTCCCTCTCTCTCTCTCTAACCCTGTGTGTGTTGTGTCCCCCTCTCTCTCCCTCTCTCTCTCACCCTGTGTGTGTTGTGTCCCCCTCTCTCTCTCCCTTTAACCCTGTGTCTGTGTGTCTCCCTCTCTCGCTCCCTCTCTCTATCTCACCCTGTGTGTGTTGTGTCGCTCTCTCTCTCACCCTGTGTGTGTTGTGTGTCTCTCTCTCTCACCCTGTGTGTGTTGTGTCTCCCTCTCTCTCTCTTCTCTCTCTCACCCTGTGTGTGTTGTGTCTCCCTCTCTCTCTCTCTCTCTCTCTCTCTCTCACCCTGTGTGTGTTGTGTCTCCCTCTCTCTTTCTCTAACCCTGTGTGTGTTGTGTCCCCCTCTCTCTCCCTCTCTCTCTCACCCTGTGTGTGTTGTGTCCCCCTCTCTCTCTCCCTTTAACCCTGTGTCTGTGTGTCTCCCTCTCTCGCTCCCTCTCTCTATCTCACCCTGTGTGTGTTGTGTCGCTCTCTCTCTCACCCTGTGTGTGTTGTGTGTCTCTCTCTCTCACCCTGTGTGTGTTGTGTCTCCCTCTCTCTCTCTTCTCTCTCTCACCCTGTGTGTGTTGTGTCTCCCTCTCTTTCTCTCTCTCTCTCTCACCCTGTGTGTGTTGTGTCTCCCTCTCACAGCTCAGAACAGATCATCATGTCTGATCTTTAATCGATCGCCCACCACTTTAATCCGCATCAGCTGTTTTTTTTTGTTTTGATTCTTATTGTGCTTTTTTTTCCTCTTTTCATTAAAATATGCCCCCCTGACATTTTTATCACTGTCTGCTTCTGTTCTGCTTGTTGTCACCATAAGTGCAGACAGAGGCTACGCCTGCTTAGGTTTAAGAATCTAAAAACCTTTTTTATTTCATTCATGCCAATAATATCATGAATCCCAATTATTTTCAGGATAATTGTGTTGGGAAATTTTAAATCGTCTCTAATAGTAATGTTGTTTTATTCAATGCTTTCCTATTTCCTCTGTGTTAATGACTAATGTGTATTTTGTGACTGCATTATATAGAAATATAGAAATGACTGCCAGGTGCATGTATTAATGCAGTTATATATTTTGTGTTCGCTGTTTTTTCAGCCTCTAGATGTATTTATTTATTTATTGTACCACTTTTATTTTTAAAATACTTCACCCTTCCGCTAACAGGAGGTAAGGAGACCCAGCCAACCCCAGCCCAGCCCACCCCCACCATCCGAGACAGCACTCTGCCACCAGACATCAGGTGGTTAGAGTAAGTAATGTAATGTAAGGAGATGTATAATAATAATGTAAAGTAATGAATCAAAAATAAGAAAAAAACGGTGTCCCGCCTCTCTCTTTCTTAATTTTATGTGATTTGAAATGTTTTTGAACGCCACTTGTGTTGAACTGTGTGACATTTATTGAACACCCACTTATCCCGAGAGAACTTCACACTAATTAAGTTTTAAGAAACACATCCATCAAACTATTGAGGCAGTTAATTCTCTATTGCGCCGTGAATTTGAATTTCTGCACAGGATGTTCCACACACTTTATATCAAACATCATTGTTCTCAGCTCCCCACATAAACTGGATTATAAGATGTTTACGAGGTTGTATAAATAGTGTAGGTTCAAAAGTATATTGGAAATTATGCTGGAATTCACATGTCAATTTGTCATTTATGTTGTGTGAAGTGTGGTTGTACGAGGAACCGACATAGTCAGGGCTTAACTGGGCTTTTCTGTCATATAATAAAGAGTCATTTAATAAAACCTACACAAGCCTACGTCTAGAATACCTCCTCATGCAGCAGTGGATCAACAACTTCTGTGGGCTGTGACCTAAACATTATGATTTCCTCCAATATGACTTTGGCACAGGGAGTGAGCAGCTCACACACATTTCAGTTTATTGTGAAATTAAGAGATCAAACACATTCTTGACTGGTGTTTATTTTGTTCTGTGATTCTTCTGTGGCTAAAATCTGTTTTTCTTCGTGTTCTGCACTGGCAGCCATTGTTTCTCAGAGAAAGAACCCATGTAGTCAGCGCCTTATTCCGTTGTTCCTGTATGTCTTTTACGGATTTTAACGTCACTGTACAGCAGTTCAACCAACTGTGTTTTTTCTAAAAGTGCTTAATGAATAAAATTGTGTTATATTCGACCATATGTCAATACCTCATACAGCCAAACGCACAAAAACACCTGACTATAAGAGAGCAATCTTTCCTAGTTTCTTTCTCCATTAAAAGGTATGACCTTAAACAGTAATCTACCACAATGTCTACTATTTCCAACAACCTATCCCTTTATTTTGGCTCCTATCTCTCTCTGTCTCTGTTTTTCCTTCCTTTTTGCATAATAAACCTCCACCCAATTTGTCATGAAATCCCTCATTTGCTGGATACTCAGAAAGGCAGATTATGCTTATTTTTCATTTGGACAGTGGGAGATGGAGCCAGGTGTTTGGCAGCAGTGGAGTGTTCAGGTGTAACTGTGCTGGTGACGGGACATGACGAGCAGCCGCACATGAAGGATGAGGCGTGGAGGATTTTGGGGAAGAGGGGCAGCCGCGACCTGCTCTCTCAAGATTTACCCCCACACCGAATGAGAGGAGGTAAAACTTTCTTCTGAATCGCTTTTTTTTTTTGCCAGAATCAGCTCCTGTTTCTTAATTAGCCGTTTGAAGCCCGATTGGAAATGCAGCTGTTAATGTGGGAGCAATGAGTGCGATTTGCTCGACAGGATTAACTCCTGCCTGTTCACACAATAACGATCTCATCTGTGACGAGTCCATTAGTGGAGCATTGGTTTAAAAACTACTGTTATCAAGAGCTTATTATGAACAGTCCTTTATATACTGTGATCTATTTTGTATTATGTGTTACTATAATCAGGTGACCCAGTTTACAGCCACTCTGTCCACTCATGGCTTCTTGACTGTCTACGTGTGTTTTGTAAATCATTTCTTTATATAAAACTTTAATTTTTACTGTACATGTGTAACAGCAATACAACACACTGGTCACTTTAAAATAAAAAGATGTTAAATGGTTGTCGTCTCCTGTTTTGAACCCTTGTGATATTGACACTGGAAGTTCACAGACGTTACCTGCAACAAGGACGCTATTGGGTTAAGCCAGTAGTCCACTCATATGTGCCATACTTTATCATCTATTTTACTCTAAATGGCAACATAATTTACATAATCCATAGTATGTTCAATTGATGAAGATGTGAAACTAGTGATTGAGACCATTAACTCCTCAGAAACCTGTTTATGGACATTCATAAATCAAGAGAAATGTAGAAACTCATTTTCCCAAAGGCTTCCATTTACAGTTGCAACTAATGATTATTTTCATAATCAATTCATCTGTCGATTATTTTCACGATTAATCGAGTAATCGCTTGGTCGCTTGTCAAACCTGGAAATGATGATGTTCTCAAATGTGTTCTTTTGTCCACAAACCAAAATGGCTCACTCTTAAATGATTTATTTGTTATATGAAGCAAAGAAACCAAAAAATATTCACATTTAAGGAGCTTAAACAATCATAAATCTTGTTTTAATCGTGAAAAAGCTTCAAACTGATAATACATACAGTATTTCCTTAAAAGTACCTTTGATTAGGGGATGAGACAATATCACTTTTTTGTGTCCAGAATCAGCATCACAACCTCGAGTATCTACCAATACCGATATCAAAATTGCTACCTCGAATATCTACCGAAACTGGTATCAATAGCACAACTGTGAGTATCTACCAATGTCGGTACCAATATCTTAACCTCAAGTATTTACTGATACCGGTATCAATATCACAACCTTGAGTATCTAGTTCAAATCATACTAAACCTGCAGTCACAATTTATTGTATTATTTTCACAAAGAAAATTTCATGTTATATTACATTTGTGCAGACGGCCTTTACGTGACCAATCAACACAGCATTCACGTAGGCCGCGTAATTTCACCGAGTGAAATTGCAACAGTTTTTTTTTCGGACTGTGGTCAATTTTCTCAAGCTATTTTCCGACAAATCCAAAGCTAACCAATGAGATTGAGTGTTGTTATTAATTTCTCCGCATCGTGCTTGATGTGCATGCGTCGTAATTTGCATCCGAATTATCCGCACTTTTGTCTCGTATATATTCGCATCGCGTCTGGTGTGCAAAGACTTTAGCGATGGCCTCTTTTATAGCGTTATGTTGATTTCGGGAATTCTGACATTTCCGATGAAAAGTTCTTTACATGCAGTCTTGATATTAGCTTAATGGTCAATCTATAGCTAGTTTTCTTGCATTAATGTGCATTAAAAGCATCAGCTAAAATGCACCAATGTTACTTATGGTGTTGTGAAACACAATGGATCCTACACAAGCCATTTATACAATAAATACTGACACATGTCGTCTTTAAGGCATCTGCGTTGGCTGTTTGGTTAACTTAAAATGCTGAAACAAGATAAAATACAAAATCAGATAAGAAAGCTAGCTATTTCTGTTTCATTTGATTTAACTGACATCCTCTGTAAACATTAAACCTTAGTGTGCCCACTTTTATGAACAAGAATATTGCAGGAATTTAAGCTTCCTGAACAATGAAACCCTGTTTCATAGCTTCTTCTTTGTCCCCCTTCATGAAATTGGACTCGTCTTTGTATTTCCTGCCATGTTTGACATCTCAATCCCCGAGTTTGACTTTTTCCTCACAAGTTAATTTCATGGAGTAAAACTGGAGCAGTGCCTGCGAGGCGGCTCATCTGAGCACACTGAGCCTCTGAACTGAAACATCCTCTGATTGAAATATTGACTTTAATATCTCATTTAAAATATATATATATATATATATATATATATATATATATATATGTAACATTTTGATGTTAAATCCATACTCAATTTTGCCGAATGTTATAGGAATATGCAGAAAGGGGATATGAGGCATTATGATGTTTTCTTTTTTTCTTTTCCTTTTCCTGCAGAGAAATTACATTTTATGCTTGTAACACCAACCTCCCCTGTGCTCTTTTCAGTCCACAGAGAAAAAAAAAGATGGGGCCATTAAGGCAAAATGAAAAGAGCTATTGATTGAGTTCTTATGCCTTTTCTATTTGCCTCATTTCCTAAATGCATGATAATAAGGGCTCAACCACTGAAACTAACAATACTCTTAAATGAATCAAATTCTAAAGGATTAGTCCAGGTTTTCGTAATGACTGACAGATGTTTCCATCAGCAGATGACACAAAACTGGTCTGTTGTTTTGAAGATTCATGTTGCATTTATACCAAATATATAAATATCATCTCCTCATGGCATTGTCATGAAACACAATCAAGGTGTTATTTGATGATTTCTGTTTTTGTGAAAATGTGTGGCTTGGTATCAGAGATGTGATTTTTTTTTATCATATCAGAATTCTGGGTTTAAGGAATTGGAAGGATGAGTCTTCATTAGGCTATTTAGTGTGGAATTTGTGGATTTTGGAATGTCAACGGAAGTTGATATTATGAGAGGAAATGAAAAGGACAAAATATTATAGTTAGTTATTTGAAAGCTATAAAATCAACAGTGAGTTTTCCTAAAAGTTTAATTTTGCATAGTTCTTATAACTCAAAAAAAGTCCCATCAACAATTAATAATTTATTTAACTATTAATGAAAGATTGAAATATTTTAAGTATTTTAACACCTTCATTTTTACTGTGTAATGTTACAGTCAGTGTATTCAAACAAATTGTATTCAAAAGTTGAGCACAGAGAAATAAACACTATTTTAGCTAATGGAGTTGGTATATGAGCAACAGAAAGTGAGAAGTTAAAATGATTCTGAAATCCAATTTTATTAAGTTTTTAACAAACATTTTTTTAGACTTTCTTGTGTTTTTGGCCAGAGAGGAATTTCCTGATTAATCAATAGTTTCATTCATCCACAAAAAGCAGAACATGGTGTATTAGTGTGTCAGCCAGTGTTAAACTGCAAAATGAAAACATCCTTAAAGGCACAGTGCGTAACATTAAAGAAAGTTCATTGGCAGGAGAATGGAATGAAAAAGGAGAGAAGAAGATAGAGGAGAGAGATAGAGACAGCGAATGGTTGTGTAGCAAGTGCATTTCAAGAATCAATAACATTAATAACACAAGTTGTCATCATCACTATTATCTTCATTATCTCATCCAGGGTGTGACATCATGCCTCTCTGGAGCTGGTTCCCTCAGAAAAGGACAAGCTGTAGATGAAGGACTTTAGAAGTAATGAGTTGTATATGTATATATATATATATAATAATTATAGTAACACCAGTCATACAGCATAGCCACATGTCTGAGGTTAAAAATGAAGCCAAACAAACACAAATGAAGCGCCATTAATGGTAAAAAGAAGCAGTGTTTGTAGGTGGCAGCCATCTTGGAATCCCATATTAGCATGAGTTCCGCGCCATCAAATCACACATTAATCATGTGATGAGTGAATCATGTTTGTTTACCATGAACAGCCTCCATAAATTAATCCCAACCTGATTCATTCGTTCTTTAATCTTGGCACCTTTAATCCTGCAGCTTGAGGATCCCACATTTGTCCTACTTTACGTCGCTGCTCGACTCTTCCTCAGAGACAAAAGAGGCGTGTCAAATCAGCGCGATCTGCTGATACATCGATGCTAGGTGAGCTATTTCCCCCCGTGGACAAATAAGATGTTTGGTGTCCAGGCAGCGTTATCTGAACATGAAAGCAAAAAGGCGTTAGCTCGTGATACGCAACACTTTGATCCACACATGCTGAGATTGTTAAGTTAGATGTTAATTGTAGTGTCTCAACTCTATCAAGTTGTAATGTCTCATTTGTTTTAGCTGTTTGGCTTTGCATTACCTCAGGCTACTTATTTGCATAATGAGCATTTGGTGTTGGAGCCATGTGTGACTGAGCTAAATGCAGAGAGGTGAGGCTGTGATGGCTTCTTCAAATCGATTTAGAAACTGCCTTTTTCCTTACTTTTCATGGCTTTTATGAGAATAATTAAGTTTATGATTAGTAGAGTTTGAGAAATTAAGTTTTCAAATATGAACAGAATAGATATCAGTTAAATTTTTCAAAGGCATGGGATTTAAGGCTGAGTTTGTCCCTTGTTGGACACGGTAGAAACAAAGGGAAACCTAAACCTTAGTCACCTAAGAAAAAGTTCACATAATTAAATCTACAAACATTCAGTCAATATCTTGTGTTATTTTGTTACACACTTTGGTGTTTGAAATCATTTGTTCGGTTTTACCTATCAGGAAGTACTGAATTCTAATGATTCAGTACACTGAAAACAACTGTTTACAAGTCACTAGTTTGTGTCGTGAATAAAACAAAGTCACAGCAGTTTCATGAAGCCGTGCTGTGATGCCCCGCCCACGTTGAGGAGGTACTATGGTTATTGGAAATATCAACTAAACCGTATAGAGTCGAGCCGTGCCAAGGTGACACGAGGTGAGCTGGGACCATGTAGTGGAAACGCGGCAATAGACTTTAACAGGTGTCGATTTTATGAGATTAATAATGTTTTATTTAACCAGTGACAGTCTCAGTCTCAGTCTTTTGGGTCCTTATTCAAATTAGCTTTATTTAAATAAAGGTTTGTACACAGCGCTCATGCCATTCGTGCATTTTAAATGTTCTTCTTCTTGACCCTGGTATATACAGTAGAACAGTTTTTCTGATTTCCGACACCACAGGAAGCTCTCGTACCGCTGGTGGTACACGGTCCACAGTTTGAGAACCCTGGCTCTAGCCAGTCCATCACTGTAATCAGATACTCATTTAGAAAAAAAACGATAATGCGGTTCCTGATTCTGGTTGCTGCAGGTTTTCTCCTCATCATCAGTGGAAGTGATCGTCCTCTTGTGATGGAGTCGTCTCTGTATGTGGTCATTTGCCCGTTTTCTTCAGCCTGTGACGAATCCGTGTCCACTAATGTCTCTCCTGGTGAGACGCTCAGGAGGAAGTCATTGGGCGGGACACCTGCAGCCAACCACGCGGTCAGTTATAAGTGAAATTTATCACTGATGGTCCGGAAACAACAGTGGTAGTTTTCAGAGAGGCGGTGCCAGCTGTACGGAGGCTTTATCGTCCGGCCCATTACGGTTATTTGCCTGCTACAGCAGCTTCATAGCAGGACAGTTTACCCTGCTGCTCTCTTTCGCTGTCTCAGCTTAACTCCATCCTCTATCCGGGGATAGTCACCTGCAGAGGGGCAGATGGTCTCATTTCCCCCACTGGGACTGTCGCATTCAGGTGCAGAAGACTTGCAGTGCTTGACTTTCCACCAGCTTTACACTAATGTTGTTAAAGAATGAATATATTTTAACAGTTATTACAACCGTTTTAATGGCGTTTTCATGTGTGTGTGTGTGTGTGTGTGGGGATGTATCATCTTGATCACCTGTATATTTCAAATGAAGAAGAAATGGACCAAGCGTTGGACCAATTAGCGGGATTGTTGACCTACTTTGTCTTCCTTGTAGAAAGTAGGTTGTTGGTCAAGTCGGCTGCAGCAGATGTTTTCCATTCATTCCACCAATGGCACAAGTTAAACCAGCTCCCTACCCCAAATTCATCCAGCACTCAGGGGACCGAACTCACAGTGGAGTCAGAGGTATTTCTCCAACCAAAAACTGCAGAAGAAGGGATTGTTATAAATATACACTCACCAGTGACTTTATTATGTCCAGAGGACACGTCTGATAAAGTGGCAGGAGTGACACCTGGTGTGGTCTCCTGGTGCTCTTTGGCATGTTGTGTGTTCAGACATTGTCTTCTTCTCTTGGTTGTAATGTGTGGTTATTTGAGTCACTGCTACATTTTTATTGTTTGAAACCAGTCAAGGCCAAGGAAGTTTCTCCTTTCTCTATTATTATGGTCTCTTTTCTGGACTGTTCACTCTCAACACAAGATAGGGTTGTGCATGGAAATCCAAGCAGACCCGTGGTTTCTGAAATACTCTGACCTACAACCAGGTTCCACCACATTCAAAGTCACTTAAATCACCTTCCTTCCTCATGCTGACGCTCAGTTTGAACCATCTTTACAGTGTCTACATGTTTTTTCACTGGTTTTTCACCAGGGATGCATCAATACTGATACTAGAGATACAAGCAGCAATAAGCTGATGTGTTGCATTGTCAGTAGTCTCTTAACCCTTGTATTATGTTAAGGGTCAATTTGACCCATTTCGGTTTTTGTGTTGACCAAAGTACGAGTTATCCTTTCTTTTTCTCCATGAAATTTTGTGACTTTTCCTCATCTAGGGTCATGAACTGGTGTGTAAAATCTGGACAGTTTGATGTGTAGTGGAATGTATGTGCAGAGTACATACATACAAAGATGATGTTGCGGGTCATTTTGACCCGGACCCATTTATGTGGGTAAGTAGCTGTACAAATCCAAAACAAACATGCCTCTTTGATGTACTTTATTTTGACTGCCAGAGACCCAGGTGTGTGTCGAGGAGGGACTTTCTCTCCCTTGCCCTTGTCACCTTTCTCATGCCATCTCTTTGACAAACACACCAAAAATTAGCTCCAGAAGGTTAACAGCTGAAGAAGCTTTATCAAAGATTTTGAACTGGGATAGTGATGCAGAGGAAGAGATTTCAGAGACCGAGGACAATGTAATTGATGATCCAGATTGTCAATTTTCCGACGATGAGGAGGATTCACAGGATGAGCCTGCCGTTGTGTCTCCATCGGATGAAAGCCAAGGAATGCAGCAATCATCATCCACAGAGGGGACATGGGCATCTAAAGATGGTAACCACACCAAAGCCGAGGTAGACTGTCATCTTCCAATGTCATCAAAATGACTCCCGGTCCTACAAGATTTCCCAGCAATAGAGAAAATTACTTGGAGGGGAGGCTTGTATTAGAAATGGAAGCCAAATGATCCTGGACTACAACTCCACCAAAGGAGGAGTTGACAATCTGGACAAAGTCACAGCAACATACAGCTGCCAGCGCAAGACTGATTTTCTACAACATTGTTGATGTGTCTGCTCACAATGCCTATGTCCTGTGGACTGAAATCAACCAGCAATGGAATGCCGGCAAATTGTACCGATGTCGGATTTTCCTGGAAGAACTCGGCAAAGCACTTGTCACTCCCAAGATCCAGAGGCGAGCCAGGCCAGCTCGATCCCCAGCAGCTGCAGCTGTCATTGAAAAGGTCCAGGTCATGTCATCCAACCAATCTGCAATGGATCCAGTGGACACGGGTGTAAAGAAACGGAAAAGATGCCAGGTCTGTCCCACCCGAGATGACAGTAAAACAAGTACCTCTTGTGTGAAATGCAAGAATTACATCTGCAGAAAGCACACAGTTACATTCTGTCCATCATGTGGAGAGCATTGAAAATGTGAGAAAAAGGGGCAAGTTAAATGAAAAAAGGGGAAAACTTGAACAAAATAGTTCTTAAATATAGTGTTGAAATTAAAAATGTATTGTTATGTCTCTTTTATGAATGTTTATTTAATCTAAAATAGAGTTGTTATTGGTATAACCTGTTTTTTGACTGTTTTGAGTGGATTTACACAGTACGGGTCAAAATGACCCGCAGCATAATCAATGTAATTTTTTTTCAACATAATACAAGGGTTAATACTTTCAGATATGTCAAGACAACAAAAGTAGAGCAGACTAGAACCTGTGCTCTGCGAGTCCACGAGAACACACATCAAAGAATTTGTCACTAAATATTTATAATTCATTTAAATCTAATTCAGGTCTAACTGTTCCAATACTTTTGTTCACCTTAACATTTAGTGTTCCATTACAAACAAGGCTATCTATCCTCTAAGTTACTGATGAAATACTGATCTCTTGTCTTATATGTCTTTTGATGTCAAACCCAAATGTTTTCTGTCTTCTGATATTTTTGGAGGCGACTATAATGTTTAAAGAGCAACAAAAGACTTGTAGACTGTTCACAGTCAAAGTGAGGCAAATAAAATACTTATATTAAATATTTAAATCTGCAAAAACTAAATGGGAAGACTACTCACAATAAAATGGATACTTAATGCCAAAAAAGGTTTTTGCATCACAAAATCCAGGTCAGTGCACTCACCGAAGTGAAAAGGCTTTTATTTTTTGGGCCTGAAAATTATGCAAAAACCTTTTTTGGCATAAAGCGTCAATTCATTATTTATATATATATTGTTGAATAATTTCAGTTTCTTTTTCGTGGTCAATTAGCGATGGACTGATATTTGTATCACATGTTTTGTTAAAAAATGGTCGCTTACCCTTTCCAAGCATGTATGTTCATGTGGTTTCATTATCACGATCGATAATAGTTAATAATATAGTAATGTCGGGATAATCATGAAATTATGTGTGTGTATTGTCTCATGACTACAATAAATAATAAAATAAGGAATTTTTCTTCATGCTAAATGCATTCTGACAGTATGTGACCAGAAATATTTGTATCAAGTCAGTTTTAATGACATGTCTTTAGTTGCTTTTTTGAGAAAATCCCAACAAGTTGACAACATCGGACAGTCCAGTTACTGAAACAACACTCACTACTTTTCTTTTCTCATGAATATTAGCTTGTTTCTCTGCAGCTGTTGTTATAATTATTGTCTCTGTTTCCAAAAAAAGGACAAAACCAAACTTATTTCCAGTTAATATGTGCTCACACTCTGCCGTGTCCCTTTTTTTCCGCTTGTAATCGCTAATTACTCACTGTTCCGAATGCAAGTCCTGCTGCTGATGTATGATATTATTTTCCCTGCATACATACACAGTGGCCAATTTGCATTGCATGTCCTACATCTCAGCACCTCATTAATATTGCATGATCTTGTTAGTGTCTTCTTCTACCTCTTCTTTACCCCTCAACGCCCCGGCTGCAGGAGCTGCAGGCTACGTCTGAAAGACAACGTGCATCTGATCCTCTCAGCAGACTCACGATGGAGTCTCATATCCATGCAAGGATTGCCCTCCACTGTCTTCCCCCTCCGAAAAAACGAAATCATTATACGTGGAGGTGTCAGAAATAATAAGATAAGTTCTCTCTTCTTTCCTCTCTGTGAAGGAACATGCATTTAATGTGTGATTTTTTTTCTATCCAAATAAGCTGTTCTACAAACGAGCAGATTCTTGATTTTTGGTCCACATTTATTCGCACTGGTCAAAAATAAAAATGTTTAATAAAAAACCTGTTTAATTCCAGGTTTTTTGATCTTTATTTATACTTGGGTCAAATGACGCATGCATTTAATGGCTTTGGCTATGAGTAGGAATTTGTAGGAAGTAGTAGGAACTCATTTAGGCAGTATGAACACACGTCTGCTTGCAAATTTCTGTGTATTTTTTGGTGCAACTCCATGACTTCTTTCAGGGCTTAGCATAGCATTAGCACAGAAGTTATCTATGAATGTTTTTTGGTTGTTTTTTCAAACCTTGCATTTCACAACTTGGTTTCACAACCTTTTTAAAAAAACGTATCTTAACTTAAAGTAAAACATACAAAACAGTAACTGCACTTTTAAAAAACACACACTACTCACACTAAGAAAAAAACAAAAACAAATCACCACTGCAATTATAATGGTGCTACCTTTTAAGCAGGCATATGCAGCTTCAAGCATCTTTTATGTAACTGCTCATTTTGTGTGAAACAGGCTTTACCTCATTCCCAGTGGTCAAAAAAACAGTTTAATCAGCGTTCACTCCCAGGTCAAATGACTCGGCAGTGCATGCTAATTCTTCTTCATCTGCTTTATTTATGGATATGCCCAATACTGACAAGTGGCTGCAATGTCGGCACTGAGGAGAAAAGTCATACACTGCAGCTCTGTCACGTCTCCGGCGCCACATTACAGACACACAGGTTATCCTTCCATGTCTGAAAGAGATGCACTGGACGGTGGATTTTAGACGCTTAGAGCAGCTGCCCTGAGTGTCCATCCACACTTAAGTGTCGCTGTGAGCTTCAAGCCAGTACTAAGCAGTCAGTGGCTGTTTCTCAATACTCAAGTAAGCCAGTATGTATGTATTGTTCTGCTGTTTGAATGGTGGCTGGCACCAAGTGCTGCAGCCTCATTACCGCCACGTACAGTGTTGATAAATGAACATATGAAATACTTTTAATAAATGCATATATATTGTTATTATTTTCACATTTTAAATATTTAACTTCATTTATTAATTCATTTCTATTAAAATATACAATACAATGATACTACAATAGATATTACAGTATTGTATGTACTGTATTGTAAATGTGCAACGTGCAACGTGCAACTTTCCTCTCCTTTTACCAAGTGCAATATATAAAATAACATCCATCCACTCTGCTGTACAATGTACTGTATGCACTATCATATACTGCATATTTCCCTTACTGGCTCCCACTGTAAATACTTGAAATACTTCTTTACATATCCTTCTAATTTTTATCGAAGGTATTGGTGCACTGTTTTGTTGTTTCTCCTTTTATTCTTTTATCTCTTCACTTGCACTACTAGAGCTGTCCTTTAATCTCGTTGTACACTGTATAATGACAATAAAGGTGATTCTGATTCTGATTGTAGAGTAGTATATATATATATGTATATATATATATATACTACTCTATAAATATATAACTTGTACAAATATATACTACTCTACATATCAAATATTTACATATTATATTTAAATACAGATACAATGACCGTGCGATTTTAATATAAATCTAAAATTCAAACTGTCAGGTCAAAACGTTTCCATTAAAAACAAAATAACACGTCAACAACAAATCTATGGATCACACCGTACATGTAAAGACAGCGACGTCTGAGCCAGCGGATCATTCATCAGGACAGGCCGAGGTCACGCTGCTCTGTGCCGGGCACAGTGAGCGCCGAGCGTCCACAGAGGCGGAGCTTATCACCTCCGACAAACTATAAATACGTCAGATCTTCATACACAAACACACATGTTTGAATTCTAAATGACTCATTTCTCGCCTCAAATGATGTTAAAACTTTGTTCCGTTATAAATAAATTCCGGGATATTTATTTCAGATTTATATTTCTATTATCTGCTGCTATGCTCCGCCGAAATGTATTCTGGGATACATGGCCATCCCAAGTACGCTTAAGTCACCTCCGATGCATACTTGGTAAAAATGGGCGGAGCGAGAACACTTCCGGGTTTGAGAACCGTCCTCGCTGTTCGCTTACTTGAGAATTGGAACAGCACTTGGACTGAGGCTGATGACGTTTTCACAAGTACGGGAGTACGCAAGTACACACAAGTATGGATATTGAGAAACGGCCAGTGACTGTGTAGCAGTGAATTGTAGCATCGTTCTCTTCTTCTTTGGTAGGAATGCGTCCTATTCCCGGCATCCAGATTTGTACCGTGACCCGATGGTGAAGTCAGATACTACAGGACCCTGACGAGCATGCACACCACGGTCCACGATATGTGACGCGCACTTACTTTGTACAGCTGTGTACAGCGCTCGATATTTTTTATTTCATCTTATGAGTGACATATAAATGGTTCACTCGACGAAAGTAAGATACAAAATAGTAACCGTATGCCGTGTTTCAATCATGGTACAGTTCGGGTTGGTTTGGAAAACTTGCAAAAAATTAAAACCAAAAAACTAAATTGTTGCCACTCTAAATGTGACATTTACCACTTTGGTAGTCTGAGTGTCGCCACAGTCAATAGCCAGACTATGAATTCCTGAATAAAATTATAATTATACAGTCTTCAAGCATAGTGATGGATTAACACGCTGCTCATGTGGTCGAAAATGAGATAAAGATTTCAACGACTCACACAACCAGGTGATTTTATACTAAAAAGTATATTTTATCTTCAATTTCCGTCCAATGAAAATAACACATCATTTTACACCTCACTAACTGACAGCTGTAAAAACCTGCAAGTTTTTTTGTATTTTAATAAATCATGATGAACATTGCTGCAGGCCCAACACCCGATCACTTGACCTGACCTCGATGTCATTACTGTACATGGAAGCGTTTCTTTGAAGAAAAAAAGAAAGAATAAAAAGCAGCTCCAGTGGCTGTAAATCTGCACTGAAATGGCGTCCATGTGTGGAGGTTCTCCCTCATTACAGTGTGCAGTCGGGGCAGCAGCATCTATATGCTGTGGTAATGAAGACCCCACAGAGGCCAGGGGGAAAGGCTGCAGTGGTGGAGAGCAGAAACAGCTGGAGTGCGCCGGGAAGAAGGTCAATATGAGAGTGGAATAATGAAAAGAGGCAATGTCGAGGTTATTAATTAAAAATACTGTACATCTGCAGAACTGTACGACCTCTGCATTTGAGGGAATGATCGGTGTATGCAGTTGTGAAAGTTTCCATTCCAGCATCAGGTGCAGAGTGATGACAGGTGGCAGTAGATAGTGCCGTAGCTTCAGGTTGTTCTGATGCGACACCGTTTTTAACACACAAATAAGCTGATTTCCCTCTGAGTCAACAGAATATAACAAAAACAACAACACTGTTATACATTTACCTCACAATTATTACTGTGTCACAAATGATTCAAATGTGGGGGGACCAACTCATCCGATTTTTCTTGAGCAACACTAAAGCCTTCAATCACGCAATAGTGGACAGCAATAATAATAACAATAATAATAATAATAATACATTTTATTTGTAATAATAATTTTATTTTATTGTGTATTCAGATTTGAACTGGACTAAGACAATAATGAACAAACATTTTCTGAATGTATTATAGATTTATTTATTATAGATTATAACATCCTATGATCACAATACTCTCTGGAAAGTGAATGGAATATAAACATAGTCTTATTCTGAAAAAAGTTCATCATCATCAAAGAAACAGTTTCTATGTTCGGAGCGCAAACGCAAAAGAGTCCAAAGAGCCAGTGAAATTCTGATCATTACTTTTATTACAACCCATCCAGACTATAATATTGCCCCTTTATGTTGGGGTGAGCCAGAACCCCCCCCCCCCCCCCCCCCCTTCCTCGCCTTCAGCTTTTCCAGAATCCTGCTGCTCACCTCCTGCACATCTCCCCCATCCTGGCCTCCCTCCATCAGCTCCCAGTGTGTCACACAATGGATTTTGAAATGATTTTATTTGTGTATAAGTGTCTAAATGGCGTTGCCCCGCCCCGACCTCTCTGACTTGCTGCAGCCTCAGCTGCTCTCAGTTGTTCCGACATCGCAGCTGGAGCTCAGTGGGGATCGGAGCTTCCGCTAAGTTGTATTATGGACTGTCATGACACATTTGAACTGTAACCTGGTTCCAGACAGTGTGAGTCTACACACGTGTTTTTAGTATTTATGGATTTATTTGTCTTTTATTTATTCCTTTATTTACGACTTCACTTTGGTCAACTGCTGTTGTTTTTAAATGTGCTTTATAAATAAAGTGGATTGGATTTGGATATATTTTTCCCACGTCACTGACTGCTTAGTACTTAGAGCTCCACCCATGGTAAACTGCCATGGGAATAACACACAACTCCTTATTTGGACACCCTGGGGGTGTGTGTTTGTTTATAGGTCACATATTCAGGCTATAAAAGGCCTATGATATCATTTATGATATCATTTGATTTCACATTTTTAGTCGTGATATAAAGTAGAAATAATTGAGCAGAAGTCACAAAATGGAGCGTTTATTCTTTTCTTTTGGTTCATAAAAACAAGCCAAGTGAACTTTGAACTGTGACATATTTCCAAATCTCCCAAATGAAATACAATTTTAAACATTTTGAGCATATAGTTGGTGAATTAAATTTTTTTTTTTCATCATATTGTCTAGGTTAAGGATATAAGACACTGTATATTGCACATTCTTATACCCGCTGTATAAACTGTATGTTTAAATAATAGTAATGGAAACAAGCAGCCAACATGCTCTGTGTTGTAAGGGTTAAAGTGTAGATGGACACTCACAGGGCAGCTGCTCTAAAATCCACCGCCCGGTGCGTCTCTTTCAGACATGGAAGGATACCCTGTATTTGTCTGTAATGTGGCGCCGAGAGACGTGACAGAGCTGCAGTACATGATGTTTTTCCCCCGTACGGACATTGCAGCGTCCTGTGAGTTGCCCCCCACCAGTGGATCTACTGTATCAAAATGACAATGGCGTCAGGCAAAGATACACAAGTACTCAGGTGGCTCTCTGCGTCTGGTTTAGAAATCGGGACGATGTGACAGAAGCATTAGTATCAGGCATTATTTTTCAGATTCAGACAGTGCACCTCCGGTGTCTGTGGACAGTGACACACACACACACACACACACGGAGGACATGTGCATGCTGAGGTTTCATTCCAGCAGGAAGACGATCAAAGGCCTTTTGTTTCATGTCGAAAGAAATGTTGATGTTTTCATGGGGTGGAGGTGTGAAACATGAAACTGCCTCCATTAGCTGCTGCTAATGACAAATGTAGGTCCGTCCACATGTCTTTAAAATAACTCACGGGTTCAAGGGAATCAGATATGTCGCAGATAATGTTTAAAAATGGCTCTGAAAGCGCGAATATTCCTGTGTAACAGCGAGAGCACGATTCAAATGATATGGTAAATCTACTGGAGGACGGCACCAAACAAGGCATCACCTCCTACAAATGTGTGTGTCTGTGTGTGTCTGCGTGTGCGTGTGTGTGTGTGTGTGTGCGTGTGTGTGTGTGGTGTTGGTGGGGGGACTTCTGAGAACTCTTTGGAGATTGAATTTCGTTAATTGCCGTCATCCATCAAACATAAAATTCATAAGTGGAATAGCCATTGGACATTTAAGATAATGCTGGTCCGATATGATGGATCACGGTGTTAGTGCTCGTGTTCAATCTGCTTTATGTCTCTGATAATAATTTAGTTTTAATTTGTCTCATATTATATATTAGGAAACGCCATTTCAGGGATTTAACGAACCTCCTCACTTACTTTGACTAAATGTGCAACCACGAAAACACATCACACTCACTCATTTACACTATTAGTATTCTATTTAAAGTATTATACAAATCTTATTTTTAGATTTATGTCATATTGGGATTTTTTCTTAACCTCTAAACTCAAATGTCATTTTATCAAATATCAAAGTGCTGTTTTTCTGGATTGTATTAAGAAATATCATAGCTGATTAATATTATATTCAAAATATATTGATTTATTTTCATACTTAAATGCATTATAATATGCTTTATTTGTGTAGTATTCTAAGGTTAATGTGGTGAATTGGTGATGAAATTAAAGGCCTTCTGTGGCCCAATAGTGCTGAACATGGTTCTTTTAATGGTACTGACAGAATTACATTAGTACTCATTCTACGAACATTAAGAATTCATTTTTGTAGTACAGTATTACTACTTACATTTATTACTTGATTAGTAAATACAGTACAAAACATGTCCCCTCTTTCTGAGATCAGTATGTATATTGTACAATCTCCCTAAACACATAAATAATCCCAACTAAACAAAGACAATCTGAAGTATCTGCATTTTTCCACTCTAACTTCTAACAGAAGATGAATTAAAAGGCCAGTCGTACTGAATAATTCCATTAAAGTCTTTACTTTAAAGTTTAATCTACACCCCACAATTCAAATTAGACTAATATTGGTTATTTTTTTATTTTAATTTTCTGATGCTGAAACAATCTTCAGCATCATTTGAGACTCTTTTTCTCATTTAGCATCGGTGGTTTGGTTTTAAACAGAGTTCAGAGTTTACACAACCATAACCTCACCTGACGCACAACCCTTAACTTAGTCTAATCACAAAGGTCCTGCCTCATAAGGACCAGGTTTTGGTCTCCATGAGAACTGCTGGTCCCGACAAGGTGAGTGTTTATGCCGGTGAAGGTCCTAAAGAGGTAACAAGAACACACACACACACACACACACAGCTTGACTTTTAGAAGTGTCAATGTCAATAAATGACAAGCAGGTGGAGCTGTGAGCAAAGTTAAGCATTTTATTTGATTTATTTATTTATTTAGTTAGTTAGTTAGTTAGTGGCAGACACACACAGACATGCATGTGTTGGTGTTCTTTTTTCGCCCTCCCCGTGAAGCTCCTCACAGATACATGGAGATTATTAACAACACTAAAGTGTGTTTATGTAACATGAAGATTGTGCCTCTCCTGAGCTCTCACTCACTCACTCACTCACTCACTCTCTCACTTACTTACTTACTTACTGCGTGTCAGGCATAACTAGAGGCTGGCGTTCTCATTTTAATTGATGTTACTTCCACATCTCGGCGTCTTCTCTGTGTGTTCTGACGCCGCTGCTGGTTGTTGCTGTAAGTGACAGCGTGGAGAGGTGCTTCTAATCTGGAGGTGGCAAATAATCAGAAAAATTTGGGTGCTGTAAGAGTGTGTGTGTGTGTGTGTGCGTGTGTGGTGAGGTGGTGGCCTGCATGTACCACTTGTCATTTTTTCAATTACTTGAGCTGTGGTTAAATGTTCATTTTCAGCAGTCAGCCCGGAGCAAAAACTACTGAGCCCCATTAGGTTTTTACCCACAGCCTCTCACTCATTAGTTTTCTCCGGTCAGACGAAAGTGAGGCAGGAGCCGGGGCCGGCCGTTCTCTAAAGAGGTCAGGGTGGAGTCGAGTGCTCGCTGCAGCTGCAGCAGAGATTGTTAAGGACTTTTTACAGTCAGTATCTTACAACAGGAGGCGAACTGTGAAGACTCCACTGACCTTTTTCAGGCAAAGCAGCACACAGTCCTAATTGACCTTATCTCCCTTTCTCCTTCTCTGCCTTTTACACACACACACACACACACACACACACGTGTGTAGTTAAAGTACTGACCAAAGAGAGAAAGCTGAAAAACATGACAGCTTAAAAGTAACAATCGGCATTATTAAGTGTGCATGCAGGCAGGGGCTTCGCACCATGGTTTGGGGCCCAAAGCTGAGAGGGGCCCTGGATATTTAAATATCAGCATCAATCAGACGTAAACGAGAGAGTTTGACGACAGTTTCTCAGGATTTACGTTCAGATGTTTGGACACAGTTGAGATATGAGGATCTTTAAAAAGTTGTTAATTGTTAACGTTGAGTGTTAAGGGTCGACACTGTGGGAGGCAGTTTATTTATGGATTCATTAATGTTTTTTCATTTAAATAATTGACTTAAATTTACTGAAGTCAGGAGATAAAGCGTTTAATTAAGAATAGAATATCTGTCTATTAATATGAAATAAATGATATCATTTTTCATATTTTTTAAACTGTGAGCTTAATTACAAAATTAACTTTGAATATTAACCACTTCATTGAACTTTTTAAATGAACTGGTACAACTGAGGTCAGGTTCACACCTGTGTGGCAGGAGCAGCGCTGAGGGAGTGTGTCTTCACGCTGTCTTGAGCTGTTGACTCAGAAACTCATACAAATATACTTTTATACTTCAAATACTACTCTGCACTCAAGTAAATGCCAAACCTTTTCAGTTGGAAGCTGCACGTTCACAATAAACCTTTGCTGGGGGGAAAAAAATGAATGAATGCAATAAAGCGCTTTTATTTTGAAACAGGAACAGGATTTATAAATGTTGGCGAGTCTCTTCCCACTTTGAACTTTCCATGTGGGCAGTGTGGCTGCTCTCATCAGTTAACATGTGCACTTCTATGGATCTTGGTGTCCCGTTTTCCTTGGACCGTTCAGCTGGATGGCTGTCCTTGTCCCCAGAGCACTAGAGGGGAATCACTTTATTTAATGAAGTGTGTCCGCCTCTGCTATGCTAGGTGGCGATACACCCCATTTCAGCTTGTTAGTTTTAGGCAGTGGTGTTGTAGCTTGCAGCTAATTGCTAGCATGTTGAGTTTCACTCAGAGTCTTCATCCATGACATTTAAAATCTGCATTGTTTTTTTGGTTGTTTAAGTGTCAGAGCACAAAATCAGTCCCTGCATCCGTCCAAAACATGAACCTATTATTTCTGCGTATTAGCCGTTGGTGGTAACTGTGGTTCATTCACGGAGCACCCAGGTCAGGTTGAGTTTAAGTCTGGTTTGACCAAACTTATACATTCAGCAGTAGCTCGACTCCCGGTAACATTTTCGGGGTATGTTATTTTGATTTAGTACAGGCCACACGATTGGTGTAGTAGTTAGCGCTCTTGCCTTTGCAGCAAGAATACCGGGGTTCAAGCCCCGGTTGACCTTACTGCATGGAGTTTGCGTGTTCTCCCCGTGTGTGCGTTGGTTTTCTCCAGTTTCCTCCCACAGTCCAAAAACATGCAATATGGGGATTAGGTAAATTGGACATTCTAAATTGACTGTAGGTGTGAGAGTGAGTGGTTGTTTGTCCCTGTGATGCTCTGGTGAACTGTCCATGGTGTACCCCGCCTATCGCCCTATGTCTGCTGAGATTGGCAGCACCGCCAGTGACCCTCCTGTGGAGGATAAAGCGGTAGAAGATGGATGGATGGATGATTTAGTACAAGTTCAGTCGGCCACCTGGTGGAGTAGTGGCCAGCACTGTTGCCTTGCAGCAAAAAGACCAGAGTTTTGGGACTCGGTCCCACCGACAACCGACCGTAGATGTGATTGTAAGAGTGAATGGTTGCTTGTCACCGCTATGGCCCTATATGAGATGAGATTGGATCCAGTGGCACTCACAACCCTCATATAGTGTTAGACAAAGACCGACTAAAGCCCGATTTCAAATCCTAAGTATTAAAAAAGACTGAACATAAAGTGGGAGTGTGAGAGGAACCCTGTAATTAACCAGTGAGAGTGAGGAAATGTTTAGAGCCAAGTCAAGTTGATTCCGTCTTCTCAGGCATGACTCCACCCACAGATTTTTATGCATTTCTTTTATGCACAAATCATCGCACACATAACAGCTATTTACTGACGACACCAACAGTCCGCCTCCATGTCTGTTTATATTCTGAAGTTTCTGTGAGATCCAGAATCCCTGGACTCTCCTCCCTGAAATCATTGGATGAATGATGTGTGGTGCTGCGTCCTGACTGGATCGTCTAGTCTGTGCTTTAAAACATTTAAAACATTGGTTTAAAACATTGAAAAACAATTACAATATTCATTGTGTCGGTGGTCTCCCACTTTTTTTTAAATCAAATCAGATTTGAAAACCCTCTAGTGTGGGGCAGGTTCTTTTCTTATCGGAATCACCCCTGTATGCACGGGTGCTGGAACATGAAGAACCATACATCCTCCTCACTGCTAATAGGTGCAGGCATATTTCCCCCTCCTTTGCATCCAGCATGAAGCTTTCAGAGTCGTCCAGGCCTCATTAACCAACGTCCTCTGTCTCCACTGACCTGAGGGATCCCGGCTTGATTTTGTGCCGCCGTACGGCTCTGCCAGCTAAATGGAGGTTACTGCAAGATGGCATCCATTATTGAGGTATTCAATTCAAATGTCACCTGTTTTCCACTCGGTTCTGTTTCCTCCTCCCCACTGTAATGTTTGCTTCAGGCGTAGGAGGGAGGGAGAGAGGGAGACCGGGAGGGGGGGGGGGAGAACAGACGGACACCGTTTTTTTGTGCCATGTTGTTGTCTGAGCAGTGGCGGGAAGCACTTTTCTCGCAGACATTAGCGGGGGGATGGATGCAAGGTGACACCGGTACAAGTCTCACCACTTCACCTTGCACTCTGACACATGGACTTCCTCTCTCTCTCTCTCTCTGTCTCTCTCTCTCTCTCTCTCCCCCTGTGCGTGCCATGTATCCTCCTGAGCATGAACCTCTAAAACAAGGCTGATTGTAACTATTCATCATCCAGCCTCCACTTAATTGGACCAAAAGTAGATTGTGTGTGGGGGCACGGGCCGCTCAGGTGGGTGTGGACAGAATACAGTTCAGACAAGAGCAGAAAATACTCACGCGGAATAAACCCACTTTCCCTCTAAGTGCAGGTTACTTATTTGGCCACTACAGACTCGGCTCTCATTACCCAGTTACCCTCCTGTCACTGTAATTCAGTCCTATCATCCCTCAACCCAGTTGAAATTAACAGGTAATTTGTAAATGTCACTTTGGGTTAGACACCTCATTTTCTTCCTTTTCCAACAATCCACCGACCGATGGCTAATTTTTCTTGTCTTTTGAACAAGATTTTCGTTCGCAAATAGAGTTATGGTCCCCTAAATAAATGAGTGTAATTAATGAGCGGAGGGGGAAGAAAAAACATTGATTTGTCGTAACCTATTAGAGTCATCAATGACACACACAACCCAGGATTCCTGAGTTATCACGAGGTCACATGACCCAGATCATTTGAGATGTGAGATGATTTAGTTCACAGCTCAGAACTATCAAATTCTGCTTATATTTAAAATCAGAATCAGAATTATTTTTTTTTTAAACATACAGGGAATTTACTTGAATGTTTTGGTGCAGAACAACCAACATCACAGTCAAATCAAGATTAAGAAAGTATGGGGATTAAATAACTTCAAAGAATGAGCGAAAGAGACAATAAAACATCATTTAAAGCTTAAATACTGTGGATACAAAGTGGAATGAGAAATATTTACAAGACACAACACGACCGTTTTTCCAGGATTACAAACGGAGCCGGAACATAATGTCGATCACTAAGTCAGAAACATGTTCAAATGGATTAAATCAGGAAAAATAAAACATGATAAACAACATGGTGGACTATTTGTTTTGGCTGACAGCTGTAGCCTTGTCTAGCTTTAGCTGGTTGCCTGGCAACTGCTCAGAGCAGCAACTAGGTGATGAACATAATGGAGCATTTAGCAGCTAAACAGACTGATTTTTTTTATTATTTTTCCTCATGGCAGTCGGTGGAGACCAAAATAAAGCAACGAGGGGATTTTGACCATTTAAAGTTATGAGTGCAGTCAGGAGCACTGATCTCACG
Source organism: Solea solea (assembly GCF_958295425.1). Classification (NCBI taxonomy): domain Eukaryota; kingdom Metazoa; phylum Chordata; class Actinopteri; order Pleuronectiformes; family Soleidae; genus Solea; species Solea solea. The sequence continues at coordinate 26,946,596 of NC_081142.1, read as the reverse complement.
TCAACTTATGGAGGAACAAAAACAACAGACATTAAAATGCATTAGTAATGCATGAATAGCTGTTTGGCCGTCACTAATAGTGGTGAGGAAAACACTAAATCGTGCAGTATATTTAACAATTCATGACTTAATTTGTCTATTTATTCATTTATTATGCATTATGTGGTGTTCCTCATGTTTTTTAATTTCTAAAGTGTTCTTAAAGTGTAACTAAACCCCTTAACTCTGGAGCCGGAGAGGTGATATCTGTGGGGGTAAAAACAAAAGAAAAACACGAGGCCAGGCATTAATAACGCATATTATTGTTTTATCTAATAACTTTATTGACAATTCAATTGTCAGACAAGAAAGAATAAATGTCATATGTTGTTGTTGTGACACAAGTGGTGGATTATTTCCTTCCAATCAGCTACAACCTCATTTTCATCTCAACTCTTTGAACAGCTGGCTGTGATGCCAGCGAGCAGGGACCGTCTACAAATTGCAACACTGAAAAAAAGCAAACTTTCTCCACCATAAGACAGTGTTGTGTCTCTAAAATGACTACACACTTTGTTAGTCTCCTCTGAATTATACTATCTATAGAGCTTTACACGTGTCAAACTCACCACATGTGTTAAATGCAAGGCCTGCGGGCCACAACTGGTCCGACGCGCACTTGTATTCAGCCCTTAAGGTAATACATTATGTTTTTCCTGCTGCTCTACTGATACACTGATGAGTACCACTTTGACAACACAAATGATTGGAACCTGCATGATTATACTGCTGATTTCAATGGAAAATCATTCATAAATGATTTACCTCGTAATATTTACCACTGTTCTACATTTCCGTTCTTTTGTGAGCACTCGTCCAATGTTGATATTTAGCCCTTCTGAGGATTTTCCAAGGGTTTTATTTTTATTTTATGATAAAAGTATCCAATTCGAACTTGGATTTAGTTTTTAATTTCGGCCCCTCTGGAAATGACACCCCTGATCTATATCTATATGGAAAAAAAACATACTTTTCTTATCTTCTGGGGACTTTCATTCAGAATATTACCTCAAATCATCATCATAATTCAATGCAGTGTCTAGACGGTCCCTGTGCATTGATGTCACAGCCAGAGCAGGCAGGACGACTTATATAAAGTTGATTTTCAACCTTATTTTGGAAGGAAAACTCACCAATTGCGTCACACTAACAATGGCAACATATGACAAACAAAGTTGACAATTTGATTTGTACAGATGATAAGCCATAAGCAGAGCCTTTATTTCCTCCCCCCAAATTGTTGTTTTATTTTTACTTTTTAACTTAAAAACATTTAATTTATAGGTCCTGAGAATGTTTTCCACATTTACTGTCACTGGAATATTACAAATGTCATTGCAGATAAGCTTTTGATGGAGTAATGCAGTTTTTACATGATCCTCTGCAGAAACATCTTACACATTTTACGCCTGTAGGATTGTTTTTATCTGAACAGTCGACCCATAATAAGTCTCTGCTCAGAGACGGCGTGGCATTTCCACTCTGTGATATTGACTAAAAGATAGAAAAACCTTGATGTCATTAGTGCGACAGTGATTTTTGTGATTGCTATTGGTGCTCTCATCTGATATTAAAGGTTTTCAGAGATGATGATGATGATGATGGAGAAGGCAGAGGAATCCGTGTTTCACTTCACTCAGTCTAATAATGAAAGCGGTACCATGAACTGAAAGGCAAATGTGGGCTGTGTTATGACATTGCCAAAATCCCAGACAATATCCACTTTGGTTTGATGAAGATGATATAATATACTGATTCAGCGCCCAGCTCCAGGTGGCACAAGCGCAAAATGTGTTTTTAGCAGTAACTCAAATCGGATAAAGTATCGTTGTCTTTCATACATAATCTATCCATTTTCAAGGATTCCAAATCTAATTTGCATAAAAAAACAGCAAATCCAGTAATATCTTCGTCTATCTCTTAAAACAAGAGTTCAGGTTTTTTTTGGCAGTGGCTGGTAACACGGATGATTGCTCTCACATGGCTGCCAGCAGGGACACCAGGGAGAAAACGGATTTTAGCCACTTATCAAAAGGCTCACCTTATTAAATCTACGCCTGCTTAGGTCGCGGTATCATAAGAATATGTTAGCTGCTTTATTTTGATGTTAAAAAACACTTGCTGCTCAATCTCCTTCACCAAAGACCGTAGAGAAAATCTGTATTTTAACTTGTGCTGCTTTGTTTGTTAAGTTTGGGTGTTCGCGTTTAAAATAACACATAATGTTAAAAATCACAAAATCATGCAAAGGAACAATAAAATAAGAAGAGTGATTTTAACTAAGGGAACACAGAGGCAGCTACACATTTAAAACACATACATCCTCATAAAGTGAGACTGCAGTGAAACTTTAGCTTAGGTTTATTTTTACAATAATGCCCTATAACATCAGGCAAAATCTGATGTTTTTGTTCTACTAACTTAATCTAAACTATCCAATCTTGTTCAAAAAAAGGACTCATTTAGTTCATGTATTAGTTTTACTAGTGTCTTAAAACGTCTTCAGTCAGAACCAAAAACATATATTTGTGAGCTAACATTAGGCGCCTGGTGATAATTTGGACATTGTCTTTGTTTTAAGACACAAACGTGTGTGAGATGCTGAGAATAATCACTGTCAAATCATTCTCTTCACAAACTATATTCTCCCTTTTAATTTGTTCATAATTAATGTGCATCATTTGAACTTTGAGAATCACTGCTTCTTCTTTGAGCCTGACATAAAACTGCAGTATTTATTTTTATTTTCAAACCAAATATAATGATGTCAGTTAATTGCTCCAGCAACAGAACTAAATTATCTTTCAGGTCATATTTTTTCATATTTTTTTCTGTGAAGACAAGCAAATCATTTAAGAATTTATTTATTTATTATTATTTTTTAATTATGTGTTATGTGTAACACTGATGCTAGCAGGCCAGGTTCGGCCCACCTGTTGCCAGTTGCTGACCACGGTTTGATGGTATTATCTCCATCCCTGATTCTCTGAAACATGTTAAAAGAGAACAGAGTCGTCAGAGTAGTGAGGAGTGGGTCAAGTCCGGGAGGGGAGTGACACGAGCTGTGTCTTGGCGACAGAAGTCACATACAGGAGCTTTAAAATCACTGCTTTCCTTTATGGGCTTTTGTGCAGGGGGAGTGAGTGGCTCACAGAGCATGTGAGAATATGAGGACACAGTCTCATATTCATATTTGTGGTGCCTCTGACCTGTTAAATAACCATCACTCAGAAATAGCATTCAAGCTAAATCCCCAATCAGTCAGTACAGCGGCTAAGTGGAATTCAAGACTGATTTCACCATGTGATACCCGCATGTCTCCAGCCTAAAAGCCTCTGTGTGATTGATAAATACGAGAATTGAGGCGACATGCAGGCCAGGAATAGGGGCCTTTCTCTCTCTCTCTCTCTCTCTGTCTCTCTGTCTCTCTCTCATCGAAAATATGGTGTTCGTAATGAGGAGGAAATAGAATTAGCACGGAGAGAAGGATGAAGGAGAGCAATTTGCTGTAAATATTGTAAAGACTGATTGGCAACCTCCCCCTCTTCCTCTTCCTCCTCCTCCTGCAGCCACAGCAGAAAGTCATTATGTGGGTTTTGGATATAGGTTCCCCATGACCGCATATTTATTATCTATCTAAATAGAATCACTTACCTCAGATGCTGCCTCTGATAGCCAGTCACCACAAGTATCAGTTCCCCCCGGTGCCTCTGCAGGCAATTTTACATAAGGCCGAATGATTATGCGCGCAACCAGACAGAATTGCATTTTGCTGTTAACTTGATTCTTGTTTTCCTATGAGAAATAACCATTTGAGGAGGGATTTTCCCCCTCTTTTAAAGAGTGTAAATCTAACACTGTTCAACATGCACCGTGGTGGAAAATGAGGTCATGGATAGCAAGTTGTAGTTTTTCTGTTCTCATCTTGAATCCTAATCAGTGGAGACTAAAACCCTTTGGCGTAGTGATTGATTTTAGAGCTGGATTTTAACTGCCACATCAAGGCTGTGAACACATCTGCGTATAGCACCACCTTATAAATATTGCAAACATTAAAAAGCTCTTGTTCAAGGCTTGGACTGTTTATTTAAATGGATGTAGTCTTCTGGTTGCACAAACAAACTCCTGTTCTGAAGCCTCGACATGTCAGTTTTTTAAAACCTGCAGTTCACAGTCGTCAAACGGGCTCCTAATGGATCAGAGGCGATTGCTCTTTGACAGCAAGGGAAGCTTGGTCAAACATGTCCAGCTGTATTTACATTTCATTACTGTTTTAAAACGCATTCACCTGTATGACTAGTTTGTTTCGCACAGGTCATCTGATGTGATTTACCTCTCATACATTCCCGCATCCCGTGTTTTGCATAAAAACCAGTAGAAGCTCAGGTTCAATTGATCTCTATGACAGCACTGAATAACTTATTTCACTGCGTTGAGTTGGACGGTGATTGGATGAATGGAGGAAAAAAAATGTTAACTTCTTGGGAAGCTCACCATCTCTGGGAGTCAATGGAGCAGATGACTGATGAAGAAGGGGGTAAAATGTATGTATAAATAAGTAGGCCTGAAATGAGCTGCTGTCTCAAAGACCAGCAACCGCCACTTTACCAGCTGTCAATCACACTGGTGTCCACTCATACGTGCCATACTTTGTCTGTTTCCTCTAAACGGGAGTCTGATTTACAAAATCGACATTATGTTGTATTGATGAAGAGATGAAACTTTGGATGGAGGCCATTAACTCTTCAGAAACAATGTTTACTGAGGGTATAAATCAAGCAAATTTTCCTGTTAAATTCCCTTTAATTTAAGACTTCTTTTTGCAACATTGGTGGCTAACTGCTAACTGCGTCAAACTTAGGCTTCACAAAGTTCCATTTTTCGATACTGTCTGTGTGTGTCAGCAATTAAATTAAACTAAGTTATACTTTTTTTAATCAGAGCTTGAACCCGGGTCTTCTTGCTGCAGAACCAGCTCAATCCACCAGATAAAGATGGGCGGGGTAGTTAAGGCACTCATATGCAGCATATGCGTTACAAATAAGGCAAATTGCTTTGCCTTTTAAAAAGGAAAATGTCTCAGTGTGGCTGCAGTGTGGCTATAATCTTGCATTGTGATCCCATATCTTTATTCATCAGTGTGGTGCAGTTTAGATGTATTCTTAATGCTTTGCAGCCTTTGTTGAGGCATTAATAGTTAGAGCCATTAATATATGTATTACAGCTGGGGACGCAGCACAATGCCTATTCATGAAGGCAACATTTGCGGCGCTTAAAAGCATGTATGCACATAGGTATTGGTCCATTTGTCAAGTCGGGGGAGCTAATTATCTCGTGTGGCGCGATATTGTTTTCAAGCCACGCGTTTCATTCTTGCAACATTAAAACATACGTGGTGGAGGAAGCAGCAGAATTGGTTTCCATGAGCATGAATGCATTAGAAAATTTTGGGAGGGGACGTTGTATTAGAACTCCACAGGGAGATCAGCATGCTACACCTCTTCTGGTTTGTCATTCATCTTCCTGCACGAGGGTGGGGAAGGAAGCCGTGGGTAGTGACGCCCCTCAGCCAACTTGGCAGGTTAATGAAGGTAATTTGATTTCATACATAATGGCTGCCCAAGACACGCCGGGGCTTAATTGCACCGCTCGGTGTCTTGGCGGCGTTTTTCCGCGGTACCAGCCGCGGCCGTGCGCTTCCTGAAGGGTGTGCGCAGGCAAACAAGTTCCTGATTCAAACAAGACGCAAGCAAGTTTATCTTATTTCCCCGGCAGCTGTGAGCGCCGCTGTCACAGTGTGGAGGTGGCTCCGGCTCGACAGTTCATTACTACATGGCAAACAAACACTGTGGTAGTCTGTACAGTTCTGATCGCTCTAAAAGAATCACGCTGTCCCATTAGTTACACCTCATTTTGATTTTTATCCATATCCTATTTTTTTGAGACTGTGCTCTTGGTGTGTGAAGAGTCCTCTCATCTCAGTTTTTGTTTTTTTTAACGATATAAAGAAGTTTTTTCAGCTTTTTAAATGTGAATATTGGTTTATTTATATATGTATTATATTGTATTATATTATATTTTGTTATATATGGTTTATTTGCCCCAAATAACAAAGAAATCATTAAAAGAAATCTTCATTATGAGGTTTGGCTAACATTATGAAAATAATTGTTTACAGATTTACCTTTGTGTTTCCATTTTTGGGAAACATCCACAATCTGCCATTGAGAGATGTGGCTTTCAGTTTTGGCTTGTCTTTAATGCTTCCCTCTTATTTCTTTGCATTTCATGCCTCTGTAGTTATCTGTACTTTTAGCTCAACATAATTCGGCCAAATGTGCTCAGTATTAAAGTTTCAATATGCAAAAACTAATGCTCAACAACTGCTACAAATGCTCAAGTAACTCACTCTCACTGTTCACATTAAGCACCAGACAACAAATAAATAAATAAATAATATCACATCATAGGAAAAAAAAGGCTTTGGAAAACTTATAATAATATAATAATAATACTAATATAATAAATGCACCTTGGTCTGTGATTCATACGAGCGAGGCTTCGCAAAAAGTTAAATAAAAAAATATACAAAAACAAAAGATTCTTTTAGAATTCAAATACATTTTCATGGTACCACGGTCTCTGAAATGCGTCGAAAAATTAAATTAAGTTTAGTTTACGTTCCTTGTGCCGTATTATTGGATCATAATCAGCACCAGGTTTGGAGCTATTTTGCTAAGACCTCTTCATTTGATCTTTATCTACAAAGCCTCTGCAGATATTATAGGCCATATTCCTTTACCCTGCCATACAATCTAAATGGATCTTGTTTCAAAGCCTCAAGGACAATCTGTGATAAACTTGCTTAGATTGCACTTCCCTGCTTATCTTCATCTGCAGGGAAGACTGTAAACAGCATAGATTAAAAATAAAAACCCACATATAGATATAATTCGTTTTAAGAGTTACTAACAAAAGTGCAGTTGAATTTAAGGAGACCTTGGTTGTCACACTATTCTCTAACAGTCATCGAATCGAGGTGAATGTGATCAATTGTAAATGTGATGTTTTCAATGGGCAGCAGCAGCATTACTATTATTCTCCTGTTTTCTGGAGCCAAATGAAGCTGGAGAGTAATGGCACTGAGTGTTTGAGTGGTTTGTTGGAATGAGCAACTTTCAATTAGTTGCATGTCAACAACCCTGAATGTATATGGCCAAATGGAGTGAATTATATATGTCCCCGAACCATCGATGGCATAATTATTATGAGCTGGTTCAACATTTATTTTTGTCGTCGATGCAAATATTATTTTTTTTTGTGTGTAACTTTTTCAGCCATGTGCCAGACTCTTGACTCTTTTTCCATCTTGTTTGAAGAGGATGGGATGTTCCGCCTCAGCTTGGCACCACCTGTGACCATGAGTGAGAATCCAGCAGCGGCAGCTTGATGGTCCATCTCATCAGTGGGTGAAGAATTTTTGATGTTATCAAAGCAACCTTTCATCAACCCTTCAAACCCCAGGTAAGAACATTTGTCAAATACTTGTGAACTAATTTGTAACAGAAAAATAATAATACTAAGCATTAGTTGTGTGAAAACTGGACAAAGATGGAACAATCAGATGAATTAGCTCAGATCAGTGAACATTATTGTGAAATCTATGAGTGACTGTCATGGTTGTTGAGTATTTCCTCCCATGACACCCCTGAAATAGCATTCACTCCGAAAGGAACATGAATTTTTCATATGATTACATCCAAAGTGGCAGATGCAAATTTCACATGATATGCTTTAGTCACTAGAATCAAAATGATGGCAGCTGTTAAGTGCACTTTTCAACCCTTTTACAAAGCTCGAGACAAATTGACATTCAGGACACAAACATTATATTTCAACAAAAGAAATTTACCAAAGCCACAGTCTTATTATGTTCCGAAAATGTACCAAATGCTACAACTGACATTTTGGGGGAAAAAAGCGTACGGGAAAGGTCTCAGCACCTGGAGAGTGCTGAACCCAGTTACTGTAGCGTAGAGCTAGCTATCTGAAGCTAGGTCGTTCAGCTGTTGCTGACCATTTATTTGAAACTGAACTTTATTCTTTCCAGCAGAACAACCATGCCAATCATATAAACAGTTCATGGAGTACAGAAGCCCAAAGTTTTGAAGAACTAGAGAAGTCGGTCGCACTGTTGTTGGTTGGTTATTGCTAGCATTAGCCCACGATAAGTAGTTTGGTTACTCGCGGTGACTTTTACAGTAAACATATCATCCAGGAACCACAGTTGCTTGAGTAATGTGATGCAAAAAAAGAGGCTTTGTAACTCCTCCAAGAACAAAGTTTTGTTTTTTTTGTTTCTAACTCACCAGCCAATTTATTAGGTACACACTAAACCCAATAAAGTGGCAGCAGTGTGTTCTGCTGCTGTAGCGTCAAGGTTCAATGAGCTGTTCATTCAGTGATGGTCTTCTGCATACTTTGGTCGTAATGAGTGTTTATGTGAGTCACTGTTAACGACTTCTCCTCTGACCTCTGGCGTCTAAAAGGCCAGAGAATTGCTGCTCACTTTTCTCAGATCATTCTCTAGTGATAGTCACCTTTCTTTCTCATTGAACTCAATGAACTCCTCATTTTGCTCATCTGGAGACTAAATGCACTCAGTTGCTGCCGTGTGATTGGCTTATTGAGTATGTGTGATAACAAGCAGTGAAACAGGTGTACCTAATAAAGTGGCAGGTTAGTATAATCCAATCATCCTGAGCCTTTGTACTCGTGTGCTGTGACGTGGTAATCACGTCAGTCTGACGGCTTTTCAAACATAGAGACTTTTCTTTTATAAGGTCAACATTCATGCTTGTTTGGCTCCATCATCTACCATAAAGCCAAAGCCAAGGTCCACTTCAGAAAATGGCTGATTAAGATTTTGATCAATCTTGTGCTTTCGGTGAGACAGACTTAGGAAATGCCATCAGAAAATTGCATTTCCCAATGACATTAGGCGCCCAGTTGACCATCCAATTCCATGTGTTTCTATTGAGACGTTAAGATCTGATATCATTTGGGTCAGAAAACCTGCTTTTTTTTCTCTAAGTGAGGCAATTAAATTTCCTTGATGGTCTCTGAGAGCACTTAGCTTAAGAGAATACACTTCCAAATCAAAAAGCTTTCAATCATCTGAAATCCTGTTTGGGAGAAATCTGCCCTGGAGTGTAGTGTCACATGCAATGCTGCTGAGACGGCCGATGTTGGGAAAGGTTATTGTGCTCGTGTCTCCGGGAGCTGAACACTGGCCGCCTCACGTTGTTTGTCAGCGTTACTGTGTAACGTCCTATCAACGGCAAGCGACAATGACAGACCGGATATTTAAGAGGACAAATAACAACGGACAGCTGAGTTTATGAGGTATTTTTGTTCTCTCATACAGCATTTGATGTATTGGATGAACACTGAATAACTGGAAGTTTTAAACAATCATCTCATCAACAAATGAATAGAATAGAATAGAATAGAATAGAATAGAATAGAATAGAATAGAATAGAATAGAATAGAATAGAATAGAATAGAATGCCTTTATTGTCATTATACAAGTTGTACAACGAGATTTACTTGACTTCACCTTGAAAGTGCATACAGCTAACAACGAAGAACAATAACAACAACAACAACAACAACAACCAGTGTATGGGTCAAGGACATTAAAAAGAAAAAGTGACCCTAGTTAACGTGAGGTGGGTTTTCAGTTGCAGCGTACTACATTAAAAGGATATACAGCCATCAAATTCTTATTGCACAATATGAAATAGCAGGTCTGTAGCAGGGTTTAAATATAAAAAGTGCATTTCTATGAGACGTGACCCATAGCAGGGTATAAAAAATAATAAATAAGACTATTTCCACAGTATGAAGTGTATTTTTTTTTTTTTTTTTAACAGTATATGAAATATAGAAATATAAATATCACAGTGTGAGATATGATTTTAGCAGCATATAGAATATAAATATCACAGAGTGAAATGTAATTTTGCAGTATATAAAGATAGAAATATAAACATTTACACAGTATGAAAGTGATTTTAGCAGGGTACCATTTAAAAATACAGATATTGCACAGTTGGAATGTAATTTAAGCAGGATAAAAATCTGTATATACAATATAAGTAGTGCACAGTATATAAGTATTGCATAGTGTGGAGTAAATTATTAAATAAATAAGCATTTCAGCATGAAATGTAGAGTATTGCACATGCCAGAATGTGTGAGAGTATGTGGTAGAGGTAGGATGGTCAGTGCATGTCCATGTTCAGTGTGGTTATGGCTCTGGGGAAGAAGCTGTCCTTAAGTCTATTTGTCCGAGCTCGGACACACCTGTAGCGTCTGCCAGAGGGCAGCATGTCGAACAGATGAAAGCCGGGGTGGGAACTGTCCTTAACAATGTTCCTCGCTCTGTTCAGGCAGCGAGAGTGGTAAATGTCCTTTAGGGAGGGGAGAGTGCAGCCGATGATCCTCTGTGCTGCGTTGATGACTCTCTGAAGACCCTTCCTGTCTGCTTCAGTGCAGCTGGCGTACCACACTGTGATGCAGTACAGCAGCAGGCTCTCTATGGAAGAGCGGTAGAAGTTCACCAGCAGCTTCTCATCCAGGTTGTTTTTCCTGAGCACTCTCAGGAAGTGCAGGCGTTGTTGGGCCTTCTTGGTGATCTCCGTGATGTTCGGGGTCCAGGAGAGGTCAGCCGAGATGACGGTGCCCAGGAACTTGAAGGTCTGGACCCTCTCTACACAGACACCGTTGATGTAGAGGGGAGCTGGGTCTGCGCGGTGCCTCCTGAAGTCGATGACGATTTCCTTTGTCTTTGTGGCATTCAGTGCCAGGTTGTTCGCTGAACACCACGTTGTCAACTTTAGGATCTCATCCCTGTAAGCAGACTCATCTCCCCCTGAGATTAGTCCAACCACAGTGGTGTCGTCTGCAAACTTGACGATGGTGTTACCAAGGTGGGTTGGGCTACAGTCATGGGTGTAGAGGGAGTACAGTAGTGGGCTCAGCACACACCCCTGTGGAGAGCCGGTGCTGAGTGTGCGGGTGGAGGAGATGTGGTTACCAAGTTTAACAGTCTGTGGACGGTTCGTGAGGAAGTCTTTTATCCATGAACAGGTGACATATCCAAATGACATATGGATGCAGAAAACCATGGCTATTGCAAATAGGGTTGTGTATCTTTCAAATTTGAATTGAGGCCAGTTCCAGAACCTTGAACACACAGTGGTACTTGGTACTTTTTCTATCACAAAAACGCAAATGTGTTTGTGACAAATAATAATAATGTCAACAAATGTCAATAAATGTCAACTTAAATTACAACGTCCCAATCTTAGATTTTAAATGAAATAATTGGCAATTGTACTGAATCTGAGTTCTTAAACACGAGGTCATCAGGAAACGTTCTGATCCTTGGATAAAACCCCTGCTGCAGCTTTAATTTGAATGAATTAATCTGTGAATGTTATATAACAGGGAACGTGTGCTGTTAAAAACGACTGATCTTTTAGAACATGTTTATTTACAAATTAAAGTATGAGTATATTACAATTAGATTCAGATTTTGTTCCGTTGCTACACTGTTAGTTTTTTTTAAAGCGTTTATTCTATATTTATGTCAGTTTATATAAAAAAACAGTTTTCACAATATTTGAAAATAAATTAAATACATTTTAGATACAAAAAAAGGTGAGAAATGACTGAGGGAGCCATCTGGAGAGTCTAACTACCTGTTCACCGGTTTACCACTCTGCTCCATTTTCTTTACGACAGCTAATTAGGCAGGTTTTATAACCAGGTTTACTTAACTCTGTCACGCAAGGATAAATTACCATTTTGCACTTCTCACTTAATCATTCTAATTACCACAGGCAATTTATCAGCCTGTCTTCAGGGTATGAATAATTAGAAAGATTATTAGACGAGAATCTCAGTATATGCAGCATTTTGATGGTAATATGGGATATACATTAAAAAGTATATATGATACAGTCAATAACCTTATATTCCAGTGTTGTACAGTTATTCACATCAGCAACAGAGAGGAATCTCGCTGTTTTGCATATCAGTGAATATATATTGGAGTGAGACGATGGAACAGACTTATATGGAACTTCAACAACGTCCAAACTAATTATTGTTGGGGTAATATATATAATACATTTTTGTATTTAATTTCATATATTGTATATATTGTATGATGGTGCATGAGTGTGCATATGATGATAAGGACGCTTGTCGATGATTTATGGACATGAGGTGGTGGAGGTAGAGTTTCTCCTCTTCTTCCCTCTCCTTTTTGAGTATTTTAACAAGTCAGCAAGTGCTCACAATTCGTTTTTTATGCATTGTTATTATTCTCATTTCAATTACTCGTGGGTTAGTGGTTAGCACTGTTGCCTCACAGCAATAAGGTGTTGAGTTTGAATCCCAGTCTGAGACTTTTCTGTTTATTAGGTACACACTAGACCCAATCAAGTGGCAGCAGTGTGTTGTGCTTCGATGAGCTGTTCATTCAGTGATGGTCGTCATAATGAGTGTTTATGTGAGTCACTGTTACATTTCCATCATTTCAAACAACTTCTCCTCTGACCTCTGGCGTCTAAAAGGCCAGAGAATTGCTGCTCACTGTCTTCAGATCCTTCTCTGTAAACACTAGCGATAGTCACCTTTCTTTCTCATTCTGCTGTTCAGTTTGAACTCCTCGTTTTGCTCATCTGGAGACTAAATGCGCTCAGTTGCTGACGTGTGGTTGACTTATTATTTTTTGACTGTGTTTTTTTATTTATTTGAAGACACTGTACAACATCAAACTTTAAGTTAAAAACATTGTAGAGAATTGGTTACCATGTTTCCAACACACTCCCACATACATGTACATAGCTGTTTTATTTTTAATAAAAACTGATCATTTTCAGTCCGCTGTGATTGGCTCCAGCAGCTCTGCAACCCTCGTGTGGAGGATAAAGCGATAGGCCATTTTCACGTCAGCAATAGTCAGAGATTGAAAGTGTTATACTGAACATATATGACATAATATGTATGTCCACCATGTGTATGACTGAAAGGGCATTAGCTAATATTAGCTACATTTTGTTATTTTACATTTGGTAACATTAAGCATTTCTGACCCATAGCTTCACCTTCTTGTGTTCGAGTAACTCTACTGGCAACGTGGGTGTCAAATTGCTACAAGCTGCATAATCGGGGAGGTGGAGGTGGGTGGAGCAACAAAAAAAAAGTCTTTTGTGAATAAAAAGCTGCATCCTTGTTATCTGTGTTTCCTTCATCTCTGATGGTTGTTACATGACTTAATATTGTAAAAGTCACCTTTAGTATTCCAAATAAACCTATTCATTGCTATCTTTGTGTCCAATTCATTCCCACACTATATCAACAGTGAGAGAGGAGATGCATCAGACGCCTCCTCCTCACAGATCAAAGTGGGGTGTGCCGTGCTGCTGTGGGTTTATTTGAGAGACCATACCGACATGAAAATACCACGTCGCAGTCCTCAGTGGGAGGCCGCTGTGTAATTGTGTCTTGTCAGACCTCCACAGTCCTGCTCACAGCTTCCTACCTGACATTTCCCTGCGATGAATTTATTTTCCATTGTTTGGTATTTTGGCAGTGGTGCCACGTGTGACTGTGTGTGTGTGACTGTGTGTGTGTGTGTGTGTGTGTACACTGCGAGCCAGTGAAACTAATGAAATTGCATTGCATTTTTTTTCATGAAAAGAAAATGTTAACCCCATCAGGAAAAAGGTCACGACAAGCAATAGATGAATGTCCAAATGCATCCACGACGTTGTAGGAGTTTAGGATTCATTATGATTTCTGAGTATCAGTGACCCATTAGCAAAATTTAATTTTCCCCCTGAAGTCATTTTACGCGATGATCCAAAACCAAGATGGACGCCCATGTGACGTTTTTACAATACAAGTGGTCTGACTGCTGATGCTTTAACGTAGACTGACCTGAAAACACTTGAGGACACACACAACCCATAATGCAACATTCTGCAAAAGACCAGTTAGACTCAAAGGCTCTACATTAAAAATAACATCTGATGTAATGAATATGAAATAATCTCAACCTCAAAGGAAATGATGACCACCACTTTTAAGAAATCATTTTAATCGTATCTTACATGAGCATAAAAACTCAATTCTCCTTTAATTGCTCGTTTTTTTTTTTTCTGATACTAAAAATGTTTTACACCAGATATAGAAGTATATTATAAAGTATTTGAAAAATAAAGCCTGCATTTTTAAAAGAGTAATCTGTCACAGTTAGTTAGTAAGTAAACACTTATTTGCTTGGACTTTATTAGAAGTCATTCAATTTCCTTTACAGAAATAAAATACACAATAAAAGTAAAACAAAGAACAGGCATAAAAACAAGAAAAAACTAAAATGTAACAGTAAAAAACAAACAAACAACACCAATAAAACATGTATATAACATGTATACAGGCTAGTTACATACAGGTAGTGTCTAATAAGTGCAAAATGAAAGGACCACTGTGTAAGATTTAGTGACACCAAGGGCTGAAGTTGACCGAATTGGCAGAATTTTTCCTTCTGGGCTACTGTACAAACTAATCATGGCGTCTCAGTGGAAGAAGTCATCTGAAGGCTACATCCACATCTGTCCACACTAACCTGAAAATGGTTTCATTTTTATTTGAAGTTCTGCATAAATGCTTCCTGATTGTTTCTGAATTATAGCTGTGTTCAAAAAGCCACATTTACACTTTCAGTTTCTCTTTATTATCATAGAAAAACTTACATCAGAAGTCAGACCTGGGTGTGACGCCAACCTCCGAGTTCATCACGTGAAGTAGGACAAAACATGTTAGCAATAGCAGGCGATAACCTCAACCATACAGCATAGCAACATGTGCACAGATACAAAGTAAATAGTACTGTTAATGTTTATGACTGATTTACTATCATTGACTTTCATTCATTCATTAAATTAAAATCTTAGCCCTAATCGTAAACAATTCCTCCGAAATGAGGTTATGCCTCATTAAGACCAGGTTTTGGTCCTCACAAGGTCAGTCAGTGTGTTTACATGCATGTTAAAAGTCAGATTTTACTCAGACAAAGACCATTGTTCGGTTTTCTTAATGTCATGTAAACACGTTAGTCAAAGTAAGATTGAGCTAGTCTCACTGGGACTGACATACCTACATTACTCCTGCATCAGAACGGATTGTTGAATGCTGTTTGTTTTTCTCTCAGACTCAGACACACACTCAGAGTGTTTATGCCAGAAAACGTCCTGAAGAAAGAACAAATACAAGAACACACACACACACACACACACACGACTGTTCACCACCACTTCCTTACTGTCACGCTCCCCTCACTAACATGCTGTATGTTGCTGAGAGGTCTCAACATTAGCATATGACATGACAGATTACATTAAATCATGTCTGTGCCGTACTTTATGACATTAGCCTCTTAGCCCAGGCATACAGATGCATGCAAATGCTCACGGAAAACCCTCTTATTTAAATGTGCTGGATGACATGGCACCTTTGATGTGATTATTAGTCATCTAAGCGACTTGACTTCACCCTCATCAGATTGGAGATGTCAGCGAAGGTGAGGAGTGATGGCCACTTTGAACACGGGCCGTCACGACACAGAGAATCAGGCGTCTGACTGAAAATGTTACTCCACACCTCATGTGTGGGAGGAGGTTTTTCTTCCTCATTTCCATGTGAAATGTTTAAAGACGTTGGACTAGACGTGTATCTGTCTCCTAAAAGGGTTAGTTTGTCTTTTCCATCTGGAAAATGAAGTTTGTGAATCGCACACAGGAGTTGTTGATCCACTGCTGCATTCATCATTAAATTCACACATGTTATTTTGTGTTTTGAGTGTTTGGATTTATCTCAGTTACACAAACTAACCCGACAAAGCAAAACTAGACCAGCAGCTCCTGTGTTCCTGCAGCTAGAAGAAAAAAAAAGAAGAACGAGTGAAAGAGTGAGCATTTTACAAATGTCAGTTTCCAATCAGAAGACTGTCTGACGGTAAGATAGCACTGTGAGCATGTGAAGCAGTTGTTGATTTGATTTGATTTTGTTAAAGGCTCAATGTGTAGGAATTAGTGACATCTAATGGTGAGAATGCAGATTGTAATTACTAAACAAAACAAAACAAAACAGAGGACTCCTCTGTTCAGTACATATAACAAAGCTTATTCTAATTGTATGGAATTCTAAGTATGTTCATGCTACAGTGATACACACTTATACAAACACACTACTTATGGGTAGTGTATTCAATTTTTGCCAATAAACTCTCATGAATACTTCACACTGAACCTTTAAGTGGCTTCAGTCTGTTTTCCTCACTCAGTGTACGTTTATCTCAGGCTGGTTTTTGGCTCATGATTTCAGTGAGTATAAAAATACATGTCAGTACCTCATACAATCACACTTTAAAAAACAACAACAACAAACTATCACTTTAAAAGTAAAAGAACAAAGTTGCTCATGCTGTCAGTGGTTGTTCTTTTCATGCTGTCCAACTCATTAACAACAGAAGTCGGACCGTCTCTGTCATCACTGCCGCCCAGATGGCTCTCCAATCTGCCCCATGTAAGGAGTGAATCATCATAATCACACATAATCTGTTGTTTAACACATGGCGTTTTGCTTCAATTTAAAAAAAAAATTATACACTACAGTAATACATAAATCATCCATTTTCTTTCTGTTTTTTTCTCAGCTCCCGCAGTGACTCTATGATTGTGATTTATAGGTGATATATGTAAGAAGTGTATTATATTGTCATAGCATTGCTTGATAGAATGATGTGATGATTAAATTCTTCACTGTTAAAAAATGATGCAGCCAGAATATATATATAAAAAAGATTCATTTCTGGATCGTAAACTCTATAACTGATGTTTTGGTTTGGTCCGTTGCTCCCCCCACCACCACCTCTCCAGTAACACAGCTTGTAGCACACCTGGGTTGCTAGTAGAGTTACTTAAACACAGCGAGCTGCAGCTATGGGTGGGAAATGATAAACATTACCAGACCTAAAAAGCCTCAGTACACCTCCCAAAAATGTCTCAAACAGAAGAAAATTAAAGAAACTGAACTGATGTTGCAAAGAAAATGCAGTGATTTGGCGGCGTGACATGAAAATCTGTGGCATAAGACTCACTGACTTGTATGCTAATCTAATGTTTGGTTTGCCAATGAATAATATAAGTCATGACTCAAGAGAGCCAGAGTCGACTGTGGATGTTGACGAAGATAGTCCATGTTTTTTTTACTGACGTAGCTCATCAAAGTAAGAGCCTTATTTCTGGCCCCTAAAGTCTCCTCCCTTTGTTAAACCACTGAGTCATGGAAGTTGGGTAAAATATATTGGGAAAAAGTTTTGAAAATTGATTGTTAAAAATGTGTGAGAACCCTGTTTAATGTTTCACAGTCCGTTATTGTTGCCTTGTCATCTGCTCTCATCACATACTGATGATTTGCTGCTGCTTGGAGTAACAGCGTTTGGAATTGGGATGAAGCTTACTGTTGCACATTTATTCATTCATTCATTCATTATCAACCGCTTTATCCTCAACATGAGGGTCACAGGAAGCTGGAGCTAATCCCGGGTCGACATTGGGCGAATGGTGTGGTACACCATGGACAGGTTGCCAGTCCATCGCAGGGCAGCACACACAGAGCCAACCATTCGACAGTCAGTTTAGGGTCCAGTTAACTCCATGTTTTTGGACATGGAGAGAACATGCAAACTCCACACGGAAATGTTGCGAACCCAACCCTTTTTGCTGTAAGGCAACAGTGCTAGCCGCGACTCCGCCGCGTAGTGTTGTTAAATTTTTTCATATATCCCCTTCAATGTGCAGTGTGAAATAAATGAACATTCTGTCATATTAAAACCACCTTTCCTTTGTCATTCACAGTGTTTGCATATTGTGAAACCCAGCCTCCTCATCCTCAGGGAGGCAGAGACTGTAGGTACTTCTCTCCAATTATTCCCAGTGTCATTGGAGAAGCCCCCAACACCACTCGAGTGTCTTGTCTGTGCTCTGTGGTCTTTAATCTTAATTATAAAGCTATCATTACAGCATGAACCCTAGGCTGCCAACAGTGGAGCCTTGGGCTCATCTGCTCCGAATCAATCAAACCAAGTTCTGCACTGGAGGACTTTTTTCCCCTCGTTTTTCATTCAGGTCATTTTGATTCTCCCTTATCTCATTTTCATAATTACATGTGTCCCTTTCTCTAATGGTGTGAACATTCTCTACCTCTACGAGCTCTACCGTTGTCCAGTTTGAATATTTAAACAGGGTTGCCACCTTCAACACGTGACTCTGCTTCAGATGTTAAACTTTTTTGTGTGTGCACATTTGTTAACTTGAGAGGTTTATTGTTTATGAGGCGCTGATAGCGAGTTATGTGTCTGCGAAACGCCCTCGTTCGCATTCAAATCGCAAACTTCTGCTGTGAATTAGAGCAGTAAAGTTGGACGACAGAGGGGAAGTTGTCAGCAGTCAATGACAAAGTCTTCTGAAACGCCGCTGACATCTTGGAGCTGTGATCAAGTGCAGTGATCAGAGGCCTTCAGCAGTAGCTGCACCGTGTGTCTGTGGCGGCGGATATAAAGTCACAAGGGTTAGACTGAAATTAAAATGATTTTTTTTTCTTTGTTACCAGAGAGATAATGATCTTGTGGCAGTGTTTGTACAGAATGAAGCGCTGCAGTGAAAATGCTACATGGAAGGTTGAGGTTGAGGTTAAACTTTATTGCTCACAATGTGGAAAATTGCCTTTGCGGTGCTATAAAAATCAAGACACTAATTGACTAGAAGCACAGTCTCTTCCTGGTTTTCAATAAGCCTGTAAGCTGCAGTGATGTCCTATGTTTGCAGAAGCCACCAAGAGTATTTAGCAGAGGCTGTGCTCAGAGGGACGCAGCAGTGCTCTGCTGTTGTCCCCTCATGATGCTTAAATTACATTTAAATGTCTTTTTAATTTCAGGCCATTTTGAATTCCTCAGGGCTAAAACAACAACTCAAAGACAATGTAAACGTTTAAGATCTATATCGGAAATTTTAATCACTAATGTTACCTTTAAAAGTTCAAGCATAGCTAAATAAATCGATTGTTTACTGCTTTATCCTCACTATTCCCCCTCCCTTCCCCTTTCCTGCGAGACCTGAGACTTCACAAGTCCTCCAGATTCGGATTGTTCGGCGGCCTTGATCTTACATGGCTGATTTTACGCTAACAACAAGCAATTTAACCATCACAATGACTCCGGAGTTGTCAAATTAAATGGTAAAAATCCTGCTTTAATGACAATTGACCCTAAGTAGAGGACGTGGTTCTGGATCATTTCTTGACACGCTGCTTTATCCCCACATCCAAGTAAGGATCTTCATGACAAGGATCGCGTACAGTCGTGATACAGTGCAGGGGATCCGAGTAGATCTTAGTAAAACTTGTTGACAGACTCTTAAGAGCGCACTTTTCCTTGTTTTCACAAGTCTCAACCTCTATGTCAATTACAAATACAATACAAACGAAAACAACTCTTTTAAAAGACAGACAGTAAAAAGTAGAGCACTTGGAGCTCAGAGTCAGGCAAAAAGAAAAAGAGCTTTTATTTCCATTTTTATTTCCCCTTTTCTGCAAAGAATGCAGAAAATGAAAACAAACAAAAAAAAGATGAAAATCGTTGCGTGCATTTATTAACTTTAGAGGTTTGTTGTTACTCTACCTCACAGAGTGGGAGTGAAGTATTGTTTTGGTGGTTTTTCGGTGCGATGGTAGCTCAGTGGTAGAGGGAGGCGTCTTTCAGCTTGAAAATTGTGGGTTTGATTCCCAGCTGCTCCTGGCGGCTGTGCCAGCAGCGTGTAAATAGATATGAAAGATGAGTGAGAGTGAATGTGAGTGAGTGAGTGAGTGGAGGGGTCATCAAGACTGGAAAAGCTCTATACAAATACAGACTCTTTTGGGGAAATAACAATTAAGGAATCAATTGACCAGTTATATGTGAGTATATATATGTATTCATATATAATATATATGTACCTGCATCATCATTCTTCAGTCTTTAGATTCTCGTCATACTTATATTATATTACTTATATATTCAATATTCACATAGATAGCCAGAGTTTAAGAGATTGTCCATGAACTTATGAACTTGACAGTGGAGAGACTGAAATAAGACTTACACACACACACACACACACACACACATACACACTCACACAAAAGTCACATCATTCATCATTTAAGACGATGAAACAGATGAAAGACCAGACATGAACAAAGCTTTTCAACTCTGAACACACACTGCAGGTAGTGAGTGTTATGACAGAAGATCATGTCGAGTTCAAGGGTCACGCGAAGCCTTCAGAAATAACATATTTCATTGCTGTGTGACAAGACGTGAAATCCCGGGTTTAATGCCAAAGAACATTTGTCCTCATCGGGTTTAAAATATGCAAAGAAGAACATGCTAACATGAGCCACTGCCTACATTATTTATCCTCTTGAAAAGTGTTTTATCAGCACTAGCGCTGCTTTACTTTGCTTTAAAATATTCAAATTAGGATGAAAATGTCTGCCGTACAGAAAAGAGGCTCTTAAACATTCTAAACTGAAGCTCTCAATTCTCATGTTTGGTTAAAGACGGTTCGTTGATTGAAATTCTGCAGGGCTGCACTTTTTTCTTATAAAAAGAATTGCCCAAGGCAGAGCTATATTGCAATCAATATTTTTCCCCAAGAAGCTCATGTATATGAGAGTTTGATGAGATAATGTTTAGATTTATTATTTTATAAAAAAAAAAACCTGTAAAAGTTATGTAGTTTGAAAATAATTTTTGTTTTTGGCTCAAAACTAAAAGATGCTTAAAATGTGGGAAACATTTTAAATAAATGTGTCTTGTTTTGGCTCCTCCCTCTCTAGGGGTCATCACAGTGTGATGTTGGGGGCTGCCTCACGCTCCCCCTACTGTCTGTTAGCGGGAAACCAATCTTGCAAGATCAGGGTCACCAGACCACCGTCCTCAAAATCAGGAGATCTTGTGAAGTCTCGGGTCTCACGAGAAACACAAATTGCTTCACGGTATTACACATACACGCCCTAGCCAGGTACCGGCTATACGATGAAGGCATAATAGCTTTAATTTAGGCGTTTAGGAAGCAGAGAAAAGTGTTGTTGGAGGAAGCGAGGACGAGGAAACGTTGGCGGATGGCGAGAATTACAAAACAGAAGCATGCAAAATGGATGTCGACCAACACGCCACTTACTGTAAACCAAATGCACATGGCCAGGAGAGGGTAAGGGAGGCGGAGCGTTAGCAGTGACGATAAAGCGGTAAACAATTGATGGCTGTTTCGAGTGGTGTCGTTATAAATGGACTCTGAAACTGAAGGCTGAGCTCGGTGGAGAAAGTTCTGCATCAAAAGTCCGTGTCTAACTGACAGAAGATGCTTTCAGTTTATATTTAAATGCGTTCATGTCAGCGATCCACTTTATTTAAAACAGCATCTTGTACAATTCACATCTAACTAGGAAACTCTGCTCAATATTACCTCCATGTCCCACGCATGCAAAAATCTATTGGCAAAAGATGGTTTGTTTGAAGCTCCAAGAGACTGGAATAATTCACCAGCTGAAATCTGATCTGTTGCATCTCTGCTTGTGTTTGTATGTTCTCTGCTCTTCTTGTTTCCATTGAAACTGTCATTGATTTATTATCCTTCACTCCTTTACCCACTGGTCATACTGTATTTGTACTTGCTATTAACAGTATTTGGGATCCACTTACCCTCAACTGTAACTGGCCTAACTGTGGTTTGTTCTTTGTTTGTGAAAATGAGCTAAAGGGTAAATGAATGGATGGAAATGTACGGGTTCACAATGGATCAATACCCTGGTTCTCAAACTGGGGTACTTGTACCACTAGTAGTACACAAGGTTCTTCCGGTGGTACTTGGAGGCAAATCATTTTGACCAGAAAAAGAAAGAAAAAAGAAAAGTGTCAATTCATGTTGATTAGCAAACATATTGGCTAATTATGAAAAAAACAAACATTTCCTTTATCAGCAGGACATGGTGAAAGTGCATAATCATGTCAATTCAAAGCTCACAAAGTGATGCATTCACTGGGTTTCGTAACTCTTCTTCCTCTTTGAGCAATATCTTTATATCGTGAGAGTGAACTGTGGTTTGAGAAGTGATGTAATAGTGGTGAGGTTTTATGAGAGGGTGATGGTGTAGGTGTAGGTGTGGTAGACAACCTGAAACTGAGGTTTGTAAATGTACTCATTCACAACAGAGCACACGTCCACAGCTGCCTCTAACAATACGTTCAAACAAGCATTTTGTGACTAAAGCATTTGAAATCCTCAGTTTCGATTTATGTTCAGAACCAAAACTTAAGGAAACAAGGCAGCAGTAGACCAGCAGCGCTCGTGTCCCAAAGAGCTAAAAATACCTACTTTGGTGTGGCAGAGAGAGTTTCAGTTTCCAGTCAGAAAAGTCAGTGTAATAAGGTGCAAAAACATAGTATTAAGAAATTGTATGTCTAGCAGGAATATATTTTATAAGGTGATAATTTTAAGTGGCTAAAATGAGCGTGTCTGTCTTCTTGGCGATGGGGCACACACACACACACACACACACACACACACACAGTCCAGCCACAGCTTAGTACTGTATGTGTCAGTACCTCGTACAGCCACACTATAAAAAAGAACGTGTTAAGTGAAGAAAAATACTGTTTAGTCACATCACAAGGTCATAAACCAGCAGATAAATCTCTCAGCAGTTACTTTTTGTCCATTTATTAGTTTTCGCTCTTGTTTCTGTGTCGGTTGTGGACGTTATTTACATGGCAGACAGTTTCAGAGTGAGATCAAAAAAGCTTTTTACTGTGGTTTACATTGGCCATGTATCACTGGCCTGAAAACTAAAGAGCCATTCCTCGCTTTTTTACCACTCAATCTGTCCAACCTTTGCTCTTTATTCCATAACACAAATGTGGTCTGGTATGTGCCTGCTAATTTATCCTTTCAATGTATGATTTCCTGTCATCTCCTCATTTGTCCCCGAGTGTTTCTAATCTGAGATAATCCCAGTCAAATCCTTTGATTGTGTGTTTGGACCCGATCCATCCCCTGAATAAGCAATTTAATGGGTTTCATGGCACTTGGTGTGCAGTCATTCATCTAGTGGATTGAATGTGAATGCTTGTTTTAATAAGTGCTCTTCATGAATAGTAGGAGATGTGCCATTTAATTAGGCGGAGTAGACCTATTCCATCGCCACACAAGGTTCTTTTAATATATATATTTGGAGTTGAGTGCTTTGATTTATTTTGGGGTCTGTGTGTGCGCACAGAAACATGTGAGACGTGTGGTTTTAAAAGAACGCAACACAATGATGAGGTGTGTTTCCACCCGCCTCCTTTTATGTGCATTTTCCATGGAAACATGGAAAAAGAAGAATCATGACATGTTGCGGAGTGAGTTTTTTACGCTTGAAGCAGGTGGAAAAGTTGACGTATTGATACAAGGTGAACCTGAATGAGCGCGTTTACATTGAATCAATGTGATGGAAACAGATTCTCGTCAGCTGTAACAGACACATTACAACACATTACAACAGTAACAAAACATAACCATGTATCAGCAGCTACTGGCGCTCTTTATTTACTTTATTTAAGTTTCATCGTCTTATTTTTAATCTGTGGTGACCTGGACTTTTACCTGCCTACCACTCATCTCTTAACTCAACTTAAATGTGCATTTTCTCTCACCAAATCTTTGACAATTCAGTTCAAATTGTTGAAAAATGTTAATGGCAACCGAGCTATTGACCTGGAAAAGAAAGGAGAGAAAGTCAAATGTGGACAGACTGAATTATGGCTGCAAACAACCATGTCATTGTCCATAAAATGTCTGAAAATGTGTTCAGACATTAACACTAACAGCCACAGTCTGTATCAATGTTTGTTGACCTTGACCTTTGATCATTCAGCTCTAACAGTTACACTTAAACTTACATTCTGGTAGAAGTTCTTATATAACCTTATGATGTTACTTTTGGTTTGGAATTCTGAGGATGTACAGACGTCAGTTAACCCAAGGAGCCAAATGAGAAACAGAAAATAGACTCAATTTTGCTCAATATTAATATTATCACTTTTTAAAAAGTGGAACTTTGTATCGCTTTGACAAACTGGTAAGAATAATAAATGATTATTAAAGAAAAATGTAAGTTAGCTTAGGAAAAACTTCAGTTACAGTTTGTGTATCTCTCGTACGCTAACACAGTGTAGCACAAGCGTGCTAATATGTGTGACAATGGAGACAGAAATCTGGCTTCAAAATAAAAGCCTGCATGATTTTACTTTCTTATTTCCAATTATCATTCATGGTGCCGGTCAGCGATGGCCAAAGGGCCGGATGTGGCGCGGGGGTCGTGTCGTGTCGTGTCCAGGTCTGTTCTAAAAGGTTAAAATCACAAAATATTGAATTATTACCGCGGGAAAAATGAATCATGGCAAATTCTTTGGATTCATTCCTTGGTGAAAACATTTAAACATGTTTTAAATATGGCTCTAACTGTGGAGAAAAACATAATGCATGACGTTAAATAGTATGCGACATTTTTTAAACATACTTGAAACTGTGTTAGTCATGCAATGAATACTCTCAATATAAGTGCGATAAGTCTGTACATTTTATATTATGATTTCTTCATTATGTGATTTCCTGCATCTCATTTTATTTCGACATGTTTGACACATTTGCCTGAGCCCAGTTTATAAGAGAGAAGACAGCGATGACAACATCCACTGATAAAGACACCAATAATTGCCACAACTCAACTGTAATGTGCGGGAATTTCCAAAAAGTGTTAGTCAACGCTGAGCTTTGAGCAAACACGATGTATTGTTGCGACACTCTTTTTTTCTTTCCCATCAGCTGCTTCTCCTTCATTCTACTGTAAATAGAAACACATGTGGCTGAAGATGAAGCTTTGTCAGTTTTTGTGCATGTGTCCAGCACCGAGCTTGTCTTTTTGTTTGTTTTTGTTTGTTTTAGTTTTTTTTCTCTCTGCCCCACGCATGATATTTGACTTCCTGTTGTGACGCTCCTCCAGCCTGACGCTGTGATTGGCTGCTCGCGCTCACGACTTCCTCAAAAACAGAAACAGTGCAGAGGCATCAGCTGACGCAGGCTGATGAAGCCGCTTCTGGAAATGCAAAGTACAAACGTTTAACTCTCTGACACGTTGATTTGTCGCCCACATGTGTGCGTAAGCCCCGACAGGAGAAAACAGTGGAATGTGAACAGGAAGTGGAGGAAACTGCTGGAATCTGGAATTACTCAGGAGGAGAGAGAGAGACAGAGAGAGAGACAGAGAGAGAGAGAGAGAGAGAGGTTGCCTCTCAGCCACAACAAAGAGGAAAACATGAGCAGTGACTACCATCCACTCTCTGCAGCAGAGTCGTGCAGAAGTGTTGTCAACGGTGAGTTTGTTTCTGTTGATGTACGAGCAGCATGCTCTTCATTGTACGTGCTAATGATCTTCTTCTTCTTGTGTGGACAAGCCACAGTTCTTGTTACTGCTGTGAGGCCTCACTGTCAAACATTTTAAACTCTCTCCTGGGAAAAGCTGCTGAAGCTAAAAACACACAGACACCACAGAGGAGGAGGAGGAGGAGGAGGAGGAGGAGGAG
Organism: Solea solea; assembly: GCF_958295425.1. NCBI lineage: Eukaryota > Metazoa > Chordata > Actinopteri > Pleuronectiformes > Soleidae > Solea > Solea solea. The sequence continues at coordinate 26,920,755 of NC_081142.1, read as the reverse complement.
GACCTGAGGGTTGACTGTGAGCCCATTCTCACTGGTCAAAACACATATTTTCAATGGATAAACACAGTTTAAATGGGTACAAATGTTTCTAATGGTGTCCACTCATACTGTATGTGCCGTGAAATAATTTACAAACCTGACATCATATTCTATTGAAGAAAAAGACCTGAATCTACCATTTGAGACCATAAACTTCTCAGCAAGTCCCTTTACGTAAAACACACATCAGAGGCTTTTTCTAAGGTTACAAAAAAACATATTATTTTAATTCTAAAGTGATTATACACTTATAAAAACCTCCTTTTTTTTAGATTCAATTTCTGCCAATAAACCCTCCAAAAATATTACACTCTGGACATTTTAAGTAACTATTCTGCTTTCTTTCTAATGAAATCTGCTTTAGCAGCTCATGCTTTTCATAATCATCCAAACAAAATGAAGGACATGTTGTCATGTCCTCGTGCAGCAGGTCTGCTGTGCTTCTCCTGCTTCAGTGTTTGACGTGTTGTGTGTTTAGAGATGATCTTTTTCACATAGTTTGGTTGTAACGTAAAGTGTTTATTTGAGTTACTGTTATTTTTAACAATTTTGGCTGTTTCTACTCTGACCTCTGGCATCAACTAGGCATTTTCTGCCAGAGAATTGCTGCTCACTGGAGGTTTTTTTCTTCCTTTTTTTGCACCATTCACTGTAAACCCAGAAGTGATTCTGTGTCAAGAAAAATGGCTAGATCAGCAGTTTCTGAAAACAAACATGCTTCAGAGTCACTTCAATGACTTCTTCTTCTTTGAATCCCTTTCTTCCTCATGCTGATGCTCGGTTTGAACTTAAACAGCTCATGTTTAAATGTGTTGAGATGCTGCCTTGTGATTGGCTCATTATTTAACCGTGTTACCGGCCGTTCAACAGGTGTACTTAATAAAGTGGCCGGTCAATGTTAGTTGAACAGTACAACATCTAAACTCTGGTTACTCTCTTTATGAGACAGTAAGATTATACCGTGAATCAATTCATTTGAGACACATGTAATGACTCACATTGATTTTTTAAAGTGTTGATGTTTAAAGTTTTCTTGTCACAAAACAAGCCACTCCCACCACTTTATTTAAAGCTTCTGCAAATGACGTTGTCTGTGAATGTGAAATTAAAAGGAAGCAACAGCAAACAAGTAGAAAAATGAGCCTCTCTGCAAATGTTAATACTCGGCTTCTGTTTTCATTTTCATTTTTCACTTCTTGAACTTTACAGAAAATGTAAAAATAAGCAGTAAATATGGGGACGTTTGGGCACTTTACGCCATAACCTCACTGCTGAGTGTTATACACACAAAAGAGAACTTCACTCAAACCACTGTGCAGCCAATATTCACACAAACGAAAGTAAAGACAAACGTCACAAAGAGAATGAGAATGACAAAAGTAATACTGACCGCTCAGTAGCTTGCAGTCATGTGAGCAAGTGAAGTAATAAAGCACTTTCACACATTGATGATGGCGTGTTGTGAAACTGGAGAGTTTCTGATCAGAAGGTGTTGCCGTGGCAACATGGCGAGTTTTGCCACGGAAGAGGAACTTTTGTTTGGCAAATGTGATAAATAAATTGGCTAATTAGTTTGAATCCAATCTGTCCCTGCGTGAGGACACTTACACGTCAATACTGTGACATTGTTATGGCAACACAGCGCAGCATAGTGGACACTGGAAGTACTACAAGGCTTCAGGTTGTCAAGTGAACTTGTCTGCTTTCATTTGTACTTCTTTTTTTGCTGTGGATGTTACAAACAAACATCACCACATCCCAAAATGGTCACGTATCATTAGAGTCTTTGACTTTAATTTAAGATGCATTAAACAGCATATTTTAAGTAAACATACAACTGAACGCAATACACTGACCTCTGACCTCTGATCAGCATCAGTTTACTCAGGAAATCCCCTCCAGCCTGTTTAATATCTGCCACGGCTCAGGAGGGAGATTTCCAGTGCGATGTCACGATGGTGATGTCACGATGATGATGTCATTCTTGATTGATGTTGCTTCAGATATTCTTGAGACTGAAGTCAGATCATCTCTGCGCCTGCTGCTGTCGACCGCCGCGCTCGTGTTTCCACCTGCCTGTAAGAAAGTGCAACACTAAACAGACGGAGCATCAGTTTAACTTCACAGGGAAGTGAAGTTAAACTATATAGTTTAATATCTTTATTTTTAACAGAGGAGTCTGGTGTATTTAGCGACTGCTGAAAGCTGGCGATCGTGAGCCTAATCACAACCCGTTCAACTGTATTTTAGTTCAGTGACTGTGTCAGGCGGCGTCTGCTCTCCGGTCATGCAGGAAGTGCTGATGTTTTAGTTCACTGATTCTAATGAAGGGCCACGCGGTTGGTGTAGTGGTTAGCGCGCCTGCCTTTGCAGCAAGAAGACCCAGGTCCGTGACCCGGTTGGAACAAGGGCCTTTCTTCACGGAGTTTGCATGTTCTCCCTGTGTCAACATGCCTGATACCAAACCAAGTAGAGCCAAGCTAGAACCAACTGTATATATATATATATATATATGTATATATACATATATACATATATATATGTATATATATATATATATATATATATATAGTTTAACAAACTTATAACAGTGCATGTCAGTGTAATAAAAAAATATTCACACTACGCCAGTAATAAGACTTGACGTCTGTTGCTTGGTGACCACTAGTCAATATCTCTTACGCCTGATTTATTCTCCATCGTGTGACGTATTTGATAATTGTTGCTTGAGAAATGTGGGCTTGTTTCATATATCTGACACTTTTTCTTCGCCTTGATTATCGATGGATTTGATGAAGATTGAACAGTGGATGGAGACATTGTTAATTTACCTTTACTTTTTCCTGAGAGGATAATGGCAGTGCAAATATGGATGTGAGCTCGACGGGGAGAAGGTAGTTTGTTGTGACAGCTGAAGATAAAATGTACGCGGTGACTACCAATCACATTGCGTGACAGAGTATGATGGCGTCTGCTACACAAAGTGTGTTTTTTTATCAGACTAAAATATGTTATTTCTGTCACTTTTAGGGTCTATTAGGTTAGAATTAGTGACGTCTAATGGTGAGACTGCAGATTGTAACAAATAATGGATTCTGCCCCCCCTCCCTTTGCCAAGTACAGTGGCCCGAGGGATGTTGATCTTCCTCGTTAGTAACCTTCCGCTTCAAAATGTAAAAATGGTGGATGGTTTGCCTGTTGGGCCACAAACATGTAAAGTACATACAGTACATGGGCATATAAAGTACACATGGACAGCCCATGGTCAAGAGGAAAGGAATTGGGCTTGTTAACGGAAGGGTCAAGGGCTGGGTTTCCCTTGAGCAAGGCACCCAATCCCCATAGCTCCCCGGCCACAGATACTGTAAGTGTTGCCCATTGCTCCTGTGCCTGGCTTTGTGTGTGTTCACTACTGCTGTTTAAAAAAGGATTATTGCCTGGTGGGGGGCAGTTTAGCCTTAAATCTTAGTGGTTATGTCGAATCTGCTTCCAAGTCCATGTTCTGTAATTTTATTTGTTGTTGTTATTATAATGTTTTATAATGTACTATTCCATCAACCTGCCCAGGGACTACAGGTGGAAAATAGCAATTTGCTAAAACCTGGCACAACATATTCTCTTGTTGTACAAGATTAATGTTTTACTGTGCATTGTCCCTGTCTTAAATAAATTACATTTCATTACATTACTACTTTTATGAAGCAAAAATACATTTACATAAACATACTCATGATAATATAGAGACATAATACTCTACCCAGAGCTGGTACATGTCCCGTGTTTTTTCAGACATGGATTCCAGACCCTTCTGACATGTTTGCCCTCCTCTCATATCAGTATACTTTAAGTAAGAGAAGGAAAGGAATGTTTGGAAGTAAGAAGTGGAACATGTGTTCTGCTGCTCAGGTTCACGATGACGTGTTCTAACTTTCACTCCTCGTCATGTCTATAATCTCATTTAGTGACTTGGACCATGTTACGAGTGGAAAATCCCAAGGTGAACTCATCACAACACTGTAATCCCCTCTTCCATCTCGAGGTGCTCTCGCCTTGCGCCTGACAGTCGGCCACGCGTGGTGTTGGCTCACCGCTCTCCCAACCCCCACGCAGCCCACCCTCCCGTCGTAGCCAGATGGTTGTCACACAGGCGGTTCCTCGCCCAGACCATGCTGATTTCCCATCATTCTTTTGTTAATGAGGTCGTTAGCAATGCAGCAGACAATTAAATTATCCCAATCTGGCATTTCCCTCGTTGTAAAGGACTGCAGAGCGTTTTTTAGACCGATCAAATAAGCATCTCTCAGCTCGACCTCTTCTGTTGTCACAACAGAAGATCTTTATTTCATCAGTTTCTTCCCTGTTATTCAGCTATGGAAATGAAAGTGCAAGTCATTTTCTAAAGTTCCACAAAGTTATTATTCTTTAAATCTATTTAATTTCGACAACCCTGTGTCTCAGAGATAGAAAAGCAATAATGTCCTAATGTGACATTTTGATGTGAAAATACAATTTAATTAGCTGAATTTTCTCCATTTTGTGGTACAAAAAAAAACACCACATTTCTCTTTCTGAAAACATAATAAAAAACTAAAATCTCTAATTTGTTAATTTGCTTTAATTTAACAGACGGAGGGTCAAAGGAAATATTTTGTATTCAGTGTTTTCACTGACACACTTAATTTCTCTTTGTTAAACATAAGCACATTTAGAAACATATGCCTGCAACACACTCAGAAAAAGTTGGAACAGAGGAAAGTTTAACACAGGGTCACATCAACTTATCTTTTATTACACTTTTTAAAGCTTTGGGAACGGTAGATACTAATTGTTGCAGCTTTACAGGTAGAACGTTTGTCCATTCTTGCTCTAAACAAGAGCTGAGGTGTCCGTGGTGATCGTCTGATTCTTCTTTTCATCATAGGAGACAGATCTGGACTGTAGCCAGTTTATGTCCATGAAGCCACACTGTTGTCAGTCGTGCATGAGAAGTGGTGGCTATTGTCCTTCTGAAGAGGCCATGGTGTTTCTGAGCAAAATCCCAATAGAAACCAAATATATATACCTATGCTACGAAAGGTCTTAATAAGTATTGTTTCATAGAAACCCAACAAAATATGCCATTTTAAAAATGTGTTAGGACAAATGAACAACCATCCCTGAATCAAATATAACAGCCTACAAGAAATGTGCATAATATAGTTAGTGTGTAAGTTAAAACATAATGGAGCCTTATGTCCCACATTGTAAACAAAAACAAATTGAACACATTTTATTATGAATGAAAATAAAACCTTTCAAAAAAATAAATACACATCATATGAACCCAAAATGATTATGCATGAAATAAATGTACAGAGACAGAAACTTAATTCAGTTTTGGTTATTTATTTTTGTTTCAACTCTAGTTTTAATTTTTATTTCAGTTAACGAAAATGTTTTTTTCAATTATAGTTGTGTTTACTATAATAACCTTTATTGTGTCACTTTTTCAGTCACACAAAGAGTTCCAACTTTTTTGAGTGTGTTACAAATACTATTTAAGGATTCACAACATTTGACTTTTTGCCGATACCTGATATACCGATATATCAGGAGTTGTTGGGATAACTGATAACCAATAACTGATTTTCCCTGCACCCAACTGCAGAGGTTGGTCTGCAGTTGGGCTCTTCTGGAGGGAAATGCAGACAACATTTTGCAGACTCATGTTGCATCACATACATTTTCTTTATAGTGCAAAATAAATAAACATTGAAAATAATAATAAGTCTGCTGTTTTAGTCGTTCAAGTAGGTTTGTCAGTGAAAACAAACACAAAAGTCTTTGTTTAAAAGTCATTCATCAGATTTCAGTTTTTATTGCAGTTGCAACATTTATGGAAGTGGAATTTGTGGCTGTGAGGATGTGAACAGACACACACATATATGTGCGTGTGCACAAGAAAATTATCTTGTGTGCACAAGATAAAAATATAACACTTTGGGGGACTTAGGATGCTCCATCATTTTCAGACTGCAGTGGAGCAGTATAAACAGAGCTGCTTGATGGAGCTGCTGTAGGTGTTTTCCTCTGTGATAGCGACAGATCAGTGTCGCCTCCAACTGACAAACTTTGTTTCAGTACATCATCAGAGATTTGTGGAAACAACACAGCCTGGAGCTGCCGCCGCTGCTGCTGCCGCCGCCGCCGCTGCTGCTCACAGGAAGTTTTGTTTACTGTTAAAGCGTGCACAGAGGGCGACTTCAGCCCGTTAGTCGAACATTCGCCTTCATGTGAAACACACTGACGCTGCTGACAGTTAATTATGTAAGTCACAGATCACGTAGACTTGTCGATTGACGCCGCTCATGTTTACATCTCTGTTGTAATGTTGTTCTCGAGTTATTTTCACAGCGGCAGAAGCAGAAGCAGCAGCAGTGAATCCGTTATTTATCCCCACAAGTGCCTCGGGGGCTTGCCATAATGACCGTAAAAAGCAGCACCGATTTGGAGGAGTGAAATGTTAGAAATGACTCGTGGGTATAATTGGTGAACCTGTCGTTGCAGCAACTTTGGAAATATTCTTGGTCTGGGCTGCTGAAACGTGCAGAGAGCCTGTTAGCTTCGGCTGTCACAGTCTATAGGTATGTGTCTGTGTGGCTTCATTATTTTCTCCTCAAACTCCTCCACACACACACACACACACACACAGTTATTTTGACAATGAGTGAAAACCAACTAAATCTGATTTCCTGTTAGTCAAAACAGACAAAAAGCAAGCAAACAGATGAAGTTTGACACTAGCATTTTGGAGAGAGTCTCAGCAGAGTGATTTCCACTTCCACTGGTGTCAGAAATGTGGTGGTAAAAACAAGTGACACCAGGCGTTTATCTGGAAATGAGACAAACAAAGGAGAGTGCTGCATCAGAGCGCAACATATCAGCAGAAACCTGGGCTTCATCATGGATAAATTCACCATCATCATTATCATTCAATCCTAAAGGAGACTCATTCCAGACACAGAAAGGCAGTCAAGGCACTCTGTAAATGGATCCTGTCTTCAGGGGGATCTAACACTCTTCTGAGGCTAACATGGCCCAATTTCAAAAAAATGCCAAGAAGTGGGCTGGGAGCTGAGTGAGGGAGAGTGGGGAGCAGTGAAATATGAGGGGGAGGAGTCAAGAGGAAGTGGGTCTAGAGGAAAAAGTGAAAAAAAAAACCTGTTCAGAAGAGGATGGACAATATGATTTTAAGATTATAACACAATACTCCATCATCATCATTAAGATTTCACAGACTTTCAAAGTCAAAGCATTTATATGGAATAAATAGAAAAACCTATTTATGATGCAAAATAAATCGAAAAAACTGATTTAAATAATAAACAAGCTTATATTTAATTTAATGTTAAATATTTGACAATTATGACCACATCTTTTATTGTTACTATTGTGAACATTCCGCTAACAAACACGTTTAGTATTTATTCACCTCACTGGCTGCTGTGATATAACCTGGTGGGCCACATGTAATCGATTGGGGGCCCACACGTGGCCCGCAGGCCGCATGTTTGACACCTGTGTTCAGAGCCACACATTTTCAGTAGTGGTTATCTTTGTCTGGGAACATCATTCTCTCAAGTCGATGAAGGTGGTGATCGGCAATTGTATTTGTTGAGATTGTTGGTGTGGAGGATATCATGAGGTCCTGAGGCAAAGACCAGATTTGTACTTTAGGACATTTGAAAAAATTGGTCAAATTAGACCAAACACAGAAGGAGAAGCAACATATTTTTCCACATCACAGTGCGTTGGATGCCTTTCCTTGGGACTGTCACTAGTACTTTATTGACTCTCCCTTAAGAGCGAAAGTAAAGTCCTAACTGGGATTTCTCTAAAAAGGCCTGATTTTATTTAAAAGAGAAAAGTTGCAGTGTTTTCACAGTTTTGCAGCTTTACTGTGAGATGTGAATGTGCGCAGAGGTAAGTGCCTGGTCAGTGATAAAATCTGCTTACACACATTCTGATGGGTTACATTTAAACCACTGATTAAAAGGTGTTTCGACTGAAGAGCGATTTTTCACCTGAAGCAATCAGCTCAGCAGAAGCCCCTTAAGAGACGGACGCTTCTGAGGCAGCACTTTATCCTGCGTGCACATGACAGCTGCCCGCGCTGCTCAACCCTCCATGTTTTCATGGCTCCCGGCTACACTGTCCGACGTTCGGCGTCAAAGCTCCTCATCACTGACGGAGATGTTGATGAAGTTTGCTGATGAATCACAGTCAGTGTTTGCAGCACAAAGGAGCTTGAAAGAATTGAGGCGCAGCTGAACCCTACGGCGAGGACGACATGAGCAGCGGAGGTTTTCTACGATTTTACTGCTCCACTCACTGGAGTTTAAAGCGGCCATTTTTAAGTTTTGATGTCATCAGCAATTTAAAAACTACATTTTTGTTTTTTGTTGCAGAACAACATCTTTTATTCTTTCATCAGGGAATATAGAGGTATCAGGGGAAATTCTAATTGTCATATTAGCATAAGAGGACACCCCACTGCATTCTGGGATATGTTTTAAACCCACACATCCTTGAGTGAGATGGTTGTGCTGGTTGGCTGAGGTATAGTCACTTTAATTCTAATTGTCAGTGTCAAATCTAGGGGTGTCACGATTATTACAATATTTGATCACAGTTATTTGTTCTCATCAAATTTATTATAGATAATTGTCATTAAATTGTCGGGACATTTTCATCACTATTGCGACTTTTTCCTCATCACCATTTATTTGACTGGTATTCTTGCAGAAATGTCAGGGATCTGCCATGTGGCTGTGCTTAAAGGTCCAGTGTGTAACATTGAGGGGTTTATTGAACAAACAAGATATCTCTGTATTAGTGCAACCTCCCATACCCCGAATTAGGATTCTACCACCACAAAAACACCAATTCTGACTTCAGTCCAGTCCAGCAGGTGCATCATAGATACAGTGTATCCACTCACATTATAAAGATAGACAAAGTCCTGTAAAGTGTCCTCACAAGCAACAAATATGAAATATAAATCATTAACCTTTATTATTATATTCACATCATCTTGTTTGTCTTGTTCAGAGACCCCAGAGTGCTTCATATGCCGAGATGTTGAACTTCATGCCTCTGACCCACTGAGGAATTTCTGTGACTGCAAAAACTTACTCGCCCATCACACGTGTCTGTCCACATGGATCCAGACGGTAAGAGCAACTTTCCACGCAGGAATCCTCCATATTTTTAAATTCCAGTTTGGCTTCTTTTTTTTCGCTCACCCTCCATTTTGTCAGAATGTGAAAGGCATAAATTGCTGGATTTTCGAACAGCGGTGAATAAATGTGTTTGCCATGTGAGCATTCCTTATTGAGACAAAACGTTGCTGTTAGCCTCAAGGTAATGAGCTACCTTTCAAGTAGCAATACCAATTAGTTTTAATGAGGGTTGCTAACAATGATAATGCGTCATTGTTATACGGCTGAAACACAGAGGCTGAAATGGTGAGAAGTGCCTGATAATGGACTGGCAGGAATCCAGGAAGCCATCATGCACCTGACACCTGTCACCCACTGCAAAATAACCCATTAACATCTGGAGCACTGCTTGAACCAGCAGTTGTACTGATGCAGCACTCTCTGCTGTAGAGTAGTCAGAGCTCTCAGGTAATGAAATGTACATTTCTGTAGGTGGTGTGTGTCTCTGTCATGGTGCTTATTGCTCTTCATGCTATTTACTCTCCCACCATTATTCCCTAGCAGCGGCAGCTACTGTTGCTGCCAGAACAGAAAAGAATATATAATTATCTAAGTATGCCAAAAAAAAAATTCACAGAAAAAAAATGCAAAAGCAGAAAAAAAAGAAAAGTAGCTGAAGAGGCTGAAGAGTTGATGTGGAAATAAATATTAGAGTGCACATTTTAACACCTAAATAGCACTCTGTGCAAGACCTCAAGGGCAGACAACATATTGTATTAATATCTGCAGGTTTGCACGTTCAAAATGTTGCACTATACACTGTTGTTTTTAATCATATTATACTTTGGTTCACTTGTTTTTTTTATTTAAAAGGCTTTGCTTGAATGTACCTTTTTCTTTTCAGCATTACTTTTCAGAAGCTGCAGTCCTACATAAATTATGCAACAACTGCAAAGGTGATGATTTTATCCTGCATCTGTTGCATGTAACAAACAGTATAAGCAGAAATGGTGTAGAGTGTCAGAGAGCCGAAATACTGCAACTGTATATCATGGTATGCTTCATTACAGTAAGAAGTCAGAAAATAACATTTTAACTTACTGATGGAGGAAATCAACAACCTCTGAGTAATTTCCTCTATGGAGTTTTTCACATCATGTCAAGTTTTATATATGACGAAGAATAAAATTGTATATTATCCTTCTCCTAATCAGTTTACCCGTCATGGGAAATTCTCCTTAGCCCAGAGAAAACCGTCGTAAAATGTCATTTGTGGCTTCAAATAAATGTTCAGAAACTCCTTAAAATGTAATAATAGAAAAGCCTGAGCGGCAAGTCTTCTTCAAAACATTGACATTTACCAAACAGGTTGCATTATTGAGATTTTAGGTTCAAATATTTAAATCTTGATCAGAATTGGGGAAGCCTCTACAACTTTGCAAGTCCAGTTTTATGACCTGGACGAATCAGAGCCTTTACACACATTTTGAATCTTGATCCGTTCTCTGAAAGTGATGATATCTCAGAATCTGCTGCAGCCATTTTGGACTATTATCTTTTAAATCTCAGGCAGCTTCATGACAGTGATAACACTAAATTGTGCAAGACTCGTTTGGACTCTGGCGCCAAAGAGCATATAAACTGAAATCCCTTTTAATCTGTGTCACTAATGCATTTTTTTAACAGTACAGCACCTGCACTTGTGCTTTTCTTCCACACGAGCCGCAGCCCCAAATAATCCCATGTAGATCTAATTCTGTATCAGAACACACAGGCGTCTGCTCCGTATGTGGTGGCATGCAATCATCGTACATTATAATCAAAGATAAAAGTGCGTCTGCTGTTGAAACACGTGTCGGTGAGACGTTCCACAAGTGCTGCACAACATGCTACATCAGACCTTTCATCTGCACCACCCAGCTGTCAGAGTGAAGAGCCACTTCCATTAAGTGTGTGTCTTCCCACTATACAATTATATACAGACACACACACACACACACACATGCTGAGGCTCAGGGAGCAGGGAAATGTGCACACGCACACACACACACACACACACACGTTGAGTCTCGCTTTCAACTCAAACACAACTGCGAGACGCAGACAGAGAGAGGGAGAGAGAGGGAGTGTGACCTTTCAGAGTGCTCGGGAGGGGAGCCCCGCTCCCTTTTACGGAACAGAAATCAGCAATTGACCTGTCACTTTTCCTCTGATAGCCATCTCTGGAAAGCAGGTCATGCACATATGTCTAAAGTGCCTCTTAACCGCATTTTATGAAGCCAGAAAATGTAATCCAATAATGATTTTGACTTGCCAGTGAGAGAGCGAGAGAGACAGGGAGGGAGGGAGGGAGGGAGGGGGAGGATACCACTCTTAAAAGCAGCTTGAACAAAGAGGAACGGGCAAATTCCAAGTCGTTATTTAATTTCAGAGACAACAACAGTGCAACACAGATGTCGTCACTAAACAGTGAGCACAAAACAGCCGCTACACTTCATTTCCACTGCTTTTTTAATTCAGTATATGGTCAGGATTACACCGCGTCGTTTGTCTCACACTGTACAATTATCATATCAGTCAGACATGTTAGAATGACTGATGATACTAAATAGAATTGTTTTTTTAAAGCTGGATTAACACACACACACACAGATAATGTGGGTGGGAGTAAAATTGCTCTTGCATGTAAACATTCACCTGGACTCCAAACTGGTACATGTTCCACTGTTCCCACCCCCCTGGGCTTTCACTGGGAAATAATTGAAGAAGCTGGTACACAGAGGAAGAAGACAACAGTGAGCATAACATGGTATAATCCACATCGGTGCATTTTTGGACTAATGAGGAGACTGGATGTATGCTCTGTTAGCTTAAATAATTAAATATTGTTCAGTTAATGGATGGTAGAAAGACACAGAATGATACTTTTACCAACGAGCTGCCAGCTTATTTTAGTCCGTCAGCCGGAAAAATGCCTAAAAGGAGCACGTCGCCACCTAGTGGACACACTTTGTTCCATAAATCGATTCCCAGCGAGTTCTTGTACACGGAGACAAGGACAGAAGTCCAATTAAACGGTGCAGTTAATCTACAATCGTAGCTCGACTTAATTGTGCATGAAAACATAGTGACAGTGACAGAATATAATCAACATGGGAAGTTAAATGAATTGAAATAAAACCATAATTGTACAACTAATGGGAAATAAAAAAAAAACAAAGCAGAAAGTAAGTAAAACATTGTTCAAACAAATTCAATTTAAATCAAACAACTGTAGTCATGAAGACTTTTGAGTCAACATGACACAATAATGATCCGCGTTATCTGTTCCACGCAGATGAACCCAAAGTAGAAAGGTGACATCACCTGAAGAACAAGCCAATCATATTATCTATTCTTCAATCGAGGCCTCAAAAGAGCAAATTTAACCTTCTCCAAAGTCAGATGCAAACTCTGCAGCAGAGCTCTGTATCTGAGGGATTATCATCTGCACTGAGGCAAACCATATGCCCGCCCTCCCCTCTCTCCCGCCTCATTCAGGTTCCCAAAGACAAATAGCATGGCACAAAACTAATTAGTAACCAGGAACTAGTTAGGAGATGCCCTTTTGAAAAAACATGTCCTGAGGCAGGATTTAAATATAGGGACAGAGTCAGTGACTGAGTGTGCCTAGGAGATCCCGGCCTCCAGGCGCGGCAGCACTATGACCCCTGACCCTCATTATAGGCAGCGCATTCCTGGAGGGGTGAAGCCCCTCGCAGCACAAAGTACAAGGGCATGGGAGGATGCACGGCTCACACCGCACACCAGCCGGGAACAGCCTGGTGTGTCTCAGTCGCCGCCCAGGCCGAAAACACGCTTGAGAGAATACAGAGCGACGCAGGCTTGTGGAGAAGATTGGTATTAATTTGTTATCAGCGGATACATTCTTTCTTTTTGTATTCTTATACATCTGTTTTCACTCTTTAGGGTTTTCGGCTAATGGAAATGGTATTCAGCAAAAACACTAAAAACAAACATGCTCTTGAGAATTATTAATCTCATCCATCTGAAATATAATCCTAGTGGGTTCCAGTTGCATGGAAAGTCAGAGGTTGGAACTGGAATGACATCACACCAGAGTGCATGGAACACTGTTCCCTGGTAGCATTACAGCTACATTCGCTAACTAGCCAGCTAATGTAGTCAGGTTGATCCACATCATGCGGTATTTCATATTTGAAAGCACCATAGCAAAATGTCCATTATTGGACATTGTGAAATTTTAAATGTGATATTAAATAAAAAGATGAATGAAAACAGCAACGATGATATTTCACCTTGTTGCTGCAGCAGTACCTGAGTGTGGATTTTAAATACCCTGTCCATTGAAAGACATCAAGATAGATAGAAAGATATAAAAAAAAAATAAACAGACGTGCTGACAGTCGTTTTTTAGAAGCTTTTAGAAGCTGTATCTGTATTTAGAAGTTCCTTGGCTGAAATGAACTCCAGGATGCTTGCAGTAAGATAAGACCGTGCACTTTGCAAGGTGTTGTTCTCAGATCATATAATTATACTCCATTTCTGTGTGCTTTATGTCCGTGTGTCCCAAACATTATATCCGTGAAGGACAGTGCCAATTGCCAAGTCGCCGGCATCAACAATCATATGATGTGACAGTGGTGGAATGCAAGACCACAAGATGCAAGTCCTCAGAGACCTTGCAGAGACGCTGGTTGGACTATTGACTCTATGCTGCCCCCCACAATTCCTGGTGGTATTGCTCCATTTCGTCAGTCACTGTGCCATCACAGGAGATCTTACGATGATGGACGAAATGGAGCAATACCATGAACACAGTGTGGACAAAAGGCTCCACCCATGGCTCTCAAATGGTGGTACGTGGTATGTGAGCTTCCTCCGGTGGTACCAGGAGGAAAACCAGAACTACTGTTCTACTGTATAAACCAGGCTATGTGATGAGACTGGAGATGAGTTAGCACCCTTGGGCCTGAACAAGGGCCTTTCTGCATGGAGTTAGAATGTTCCCCCCCATGCATGCGTGGGGTTATCTCTAGGTTCTCGGTTTCCGCCCACTGTCCAAAAACATGTAGATTTGGGGATTTGGCAAATTGGAAACCCCTGTGTCCATCATGTGGAGAATAACCTGGTAGAAGATGGATGAGTGGCCTCCTGTGAGAAGTCCATGGCTGACTTAGCTCAGCCTATTTACACCACTGTATTTTAACGTTGGTGATAATGGTGCTACTTTGAGAGCTTTCTCAAACTTGGTATAAAAAGTTTGAGAACCACTAGCGTAGAGTATAACTGGGCCTTTAAGCAGTGGCGTGTGAACACATGAAAAACACGATAAGTCGATGAGTTTACATGTAGGCTGATGCAATGTGATGATGATGATGATGATGATGATGATGTGTGTATGTTAGCTTCCCTGTGTGTGTCTGCATTTCCCTTTAATTACACACATGCACAGACATTACAGACACACTTGTACCCTGTCGTTGGTTTACATTCATTAGTTCAACACTCACAGCGATCAGGCTGCAGCGCCAGGGGAAACGGCCCTCTATAAAATCACATTGCCTAATAGCAGTGTTCTATAATTATATGCCATTAACATCTATCAAAATGTGCTCCTGAATGTCTCGCATATTAGCAGTGGACTTGGCACTTAGTGTTTGTACAAATGTCTTTCTTGTTATTAGCGTCTACAGTCCGTTAGCGGCAGCTTGAAGATTATTGGCCTGCGTGTTTTGTTTCATGTCAACTTGTGCATTTAGTGCTTGCATTAAAACAACATGCAGTTATGTATGTTTAGCTGGTGATTACTGAGCGGTACATGTAGTGGCCTCGGAGGAAAACACAACACTGTTCTTTTGTGTGTGTTTGTTTTGTAGGTTTTTCCGTGTTGTGTTTTGCAAAATTCATTTTTGTTGATTTTTCTCTCAGCTTCCTGATTTGTTCCTTTATATTAATTGTCATGTTTTGTTTTTGGTTGGTTTTCTTACTTTGTTCAGTTATAATCCAAAATATGCTCTGTTTTGTTTTGAGTCCATATATTTAATTACTGTTTTTGTTTTTGATGCATTTTTGAAACGTCTCTGGTTGTGTTGTTGAGTTTCTGTTTTGTGAATTTTTGATTGGTTGATGTTTTAGAAATCACTAAGGTTAACTGCTTTAATTTGTCTTCAGTCCTGTGCTGTTATGATTTGCACCTTAAGGCTAACGTATATAGACAAACGTGTGTGATGCTGTAATTAAATTTGTATTGTTATGTGCAGTGCAGCTTTGTGTTAAAAATGAAATGATTTTTCCAATGAAACATAATTATTTTATTGTTCAAAACAAGTGACAAAGTAACAAGAAGTGCATCTTGTTGTTTTCTGTGGTGAAACAGAAAATTAAATATGTCTTTCTTTCAGGGACAAGGGACTGAAGACAGACTGAGGTGTATCATCTGCAAAGCCAAGGTACGAGTGTGTGTGTGTTTGTAAAGTGACATATTTGCTGATGTCTCTATCTTTTAATCTTCCTGTGTGAAATGTAGGTAGCGAGCATCGCAACCAACAGCATTTAAGTCATTAAACAATAGCTGCATCTCACAAATCAGATTTAAACGGAGCAGATCCATAATACTAATGAGCAATCAGGTCTTTGTTTTGCTCTGTGATTTAGCTGATTTAGCAGCAGTTGTGTTGCTTATGAGATGTAAGCTGTCTTTTATTCCTTATTATTGCAGCAGAACACTCACTGTGTCTGAGGAGGGGAAAATATTACAATATTTGGCAAAGGATAGGAGCCGTGTAATGGCAAAATCTGTATTCGTTTCATGAGCAGAAATTAATCGTGCTTTCCTCAGCTACATTCCCAATGCAAATTTTTCATCAACACATTTTGTCTCGTATTTGCGAGTTTATTTGTATGAAACGGTGGAGCTGATGTGTCATCACAGCTGGGGTTACACGCAGGATAAGGCCGCCACATCACTAACCATCTCAGATTAGGAAGTATGCTGTTGATGTGTTGTATGTATTCATGCTTGCACCGTGGGTCAAAGCAGCACAAGCTGTCGACAGCGGGTTTTATTCATTGTTTTGTCGCCAGCTTTGCTCGACCGTCCGCTCTGGTGTGTGTATGTATGGAAGTGATACACGCTGTAAGGGGGGGAAATGTCACAGTAACTCTGACAACGACCTTTCGGGATTTTAAGATGTTTTAAACATGAAATCATGAAAACACACACGGACAAAACATGCACTGATGAAAGTTCAATGAAGCCTTTGATTGTTTTATTCATCGAGGAATTTCTGGTCATTCATTTGGGGTCAAAAACATTGACTCAGTGTGATGTTGTCTTTTATAGAGGACAGAGTTTCGCTGGTACAGAGTGATGATGATAAGATGTACCAGTGTTGCTATGAGACTTGTTGCAAGCAAACAAACTCTCCTGCGTTGGAGCTGTTATATCTGCTTGACAACTCATGGAGCTGGAAACTAGCCCAAATATGAACCTACACTTTAGCCGAAAACACCGAAAAAATCCACAACCTGCAAACTACCAATATTTGTAAGTGTCTGTAAAAGAAAAGCAAGCCAGAACTGCGAACTATGTTGCAAGCTAATCTCATCTGATAAAAAAAACACAGATTTCTCTTGAAGCTGATGCTAACAACAGCCATCTTGTGAACATCACAACAGTAACACACTGCTAATACGATTAGTGTATTATCTTCCACTCCCTAACTAGTTTTTTCATCAATGTTTTCACTTTTTCATTTTTGGGGCTCTCAAACAAAAGGGTTTGCAAACTAAGTCCATTTTTTTTTTGGTATTTACAATTTGAACTTGAAGTTTAAAGCAACTGTTGATACTGTGACGTCCCAAACTATTGTATTGTGTCAGATACTTGAACTTTAATAACCGTGCGTGCTAGTTTACTGATTTAACTCCTCGCGATATTTCAAGGGAACTTGTGGAAACACTACTAGCAGCTGTCATGCCAACCTGCAGACTCTCCCCAGACCATAATAATGTAAGTCAGTGTTGTTAGAATTTAAGTCATTTTCAGTTTCCCTGCCACTGTTTGGCTGCAGGCAAACACATTTGTTAGTTCCAACCACATCTGCTCTTCTCTTACCTACGAGGGGACATTTCTCGCACTTTTTGCAGCTTCTCCAACTGACTGTTGCACTCGTCTTCATCCATTATACCAATGACATCGCCATCAATTATTAATGGCGAGCAGTAAATGTCCGAGAGACATCCCACTGAGAGACCAAACAGCCGTGGACAGGAGTTAGTGGCAGGACTGGTGATTGCTGCAAGTGGCAGCTGTGCCATTTAGAAAATGATTGTTGGGAAGCTTCTACTGTATATTGATATGAACTCTGCTGCAGTGAGTTAATGCATCAGTATAATAACATTTTAATGTCTGCGGCGGCACAGCCATTTAATATTTGTCCACAGAGAGATGTATATGTAGATCAGCAATGACTATAATGATGATAGTGATAATCATTTGGTCCTGCAATGCTATCACTCTGTAATGCATTACTGCAATCACCCTTGGTTAACATTAAGAGGCTTTAGCTATTAAGACTTTGAGCAAGTATTGCTCATCACACAGTCTCCAGTTTGATGTTCCAGTCGTTTAATTTTCTACCTTATTTCTGTTGTTGTTGTTGTTGTTGATTATGATGATGTGTTTTTCCTGCCTGCTGTTTTCCCTTCTTTGCATACAGGGTCTCAAATGTGGGCCGTTTGTATGAGTTATGCTAATTTGTTGGGGCAATGAATGCATTAATTTCATTAGCACATGGCCTCAAAGCAATAATTACCAGAGTAGGTGTGTCACAAGCAATCATGTTAAAATTTGCCAGTTAATTATTAAGATTTTGTTCTGAGGGACCTGGATTTGACATGAGTCGCCAAAGGGGGGAAGAGAATGAGAGAGAGAGAGAGGGAGACACACACATAGAGAGAGAGGGAGAGAGGGAGAGAGAGAGAGAGGGTATAAGTTAATGCATTCCAGTGGCCGAGGTTAGGTGCCTGTTGTTGAACTCAGTGGGGGTGGCTGTGGCATTGTGGACCTACTGGCATGATTTTTGCATGTTGACAGCTCACATTCTGGACTAATTACTGCAAATAGTAAAGGGCTAGCTGGTGCGCAGTCAATCCAGGAGGGTGTAATTATAAAGAAAAGGAGGTCCAGAGCTGCCTAATGGCCACCGCTCTGCCTTGATTGGAGCACGGAGGGGATGTTGGGTTGGTTGGTTCAGGAGTTGTGAAGGAGGAAGAGATTCCCAGCTCCCTTCCTCGTCTCTGATTAGACCTCATCCAACACAGAGCCGAGGTCAGGAGGACAAGACTGCGTGTTCAATGATGGCCGCTTCATAAAAAAAAAAAAAATTGGTGGACATTGGTTTTAAATGGTTTAAACATCAGAAGTCTAATTATAAAAATCTTCTGTTGTTTTGGTGAGATTCTTCCAATGTTAGAGTAAGAACGAGTTGGCTGTGCAGAAAGTGAGGGAAGAAGAAAATAGCTGAGTGTTATACGATTAAAGCTGTTTGCCCTTTACTATGAAAGTAGTTACCTCATTAGCACCATGAGAGTATAGTTGCTGGTTGTGTTTAGTCATGAGTAAACACAAATAATCCACCGACTAACAGGAGGTAGAAAATTCAATGTAACATTTGGTGTGAAAGCACCTTAAGAAGAACACAGCCTCAAACTGGTATTATGCTGCAGCCTTATGTTAAACATGCTGAAAAGCATCTTGAAAAGTAACTTCTCCAGCTAATGTAAACTAATCAATGTAAGATATTAGTTAGTGTTTATCATATTGGCCAAATTATCTAATAATAATAATAATAATTATGAAGCCAAAGGGAAAAGTTGAGTTTAGGGGCCTGCATCACTGGATGTCACTCTTTTGGAAAGTCCACTTTCTGCATTATTTGTTCAGACCTCAACTCCCATTGTACAGTGAGCTAGAAACTAATCATGAGCGTGTTGGTGTTTGAAAGAATTCTGCTTTGTCATTGTCAAGAACAGGAAATAGCAGCTTCCTGTGGTTTGCTTGTTTTATTCCACATCACAGATGCATATAAAGTGCAGTGAATATCAGCTTAAAAATGAAATGCATGCATGGTTTCTACATGACTCATGCAACTTTAAATCTCCTGACATAGTTGCCAAACCTTCTCCACCCTACGTTGCTCAAGTGTCTCCTTAAAGGTGCCTGTTTCACACTCCCATCCCCCCTTTAGGAGGAAAAAAATGTTAATCATGACTGGATTTTATATGGACAGGAGATTATCCGTTGATTTTGATGAATACAGCAGCTGCCAGGCTCTTCATTTGACTAAAAGCAGGACGTTCTGCTGAGGCCTCTTGTATGTCACTAAGCTTCTGTCAGGACGGAGCTGTGACAGGAGATGACACATGAAAGGAATTCCTCCTCATGGCTTTTCCAGGACAATGAAACACAGCCTTGAGGTAGTGTGTGTGTATGTGTTCCTGTATGGGCATCTCTGTGAGGACCAACACACTTAGAAACCATAGAGTGAGGACATTTGTCTGGTTAGGGTTAGAACTTTAGGACCTGTAGTCCTAAGAAGACCAAACCTGGTCCTAATGAGGCACAACCTAATTTCTGAGGAACTATTTTAGACTTAGAATTGTGGTTAGGTTAGGTTAAGCTAAAGTTTAAGTTCAAGTTTAAGTTTAAGCATTAAGTGGTTAAGGTTAGGGATAAGGCCTTGATAGGCTGTCCAATGCAAATCTTAAAATGGATATAATTATGACAATGTGTGTGTGTGTGTGTGTGTGTGTGTGCGCTCTTCAATAATGGAAACACTACAATGGACTGGCGACCTGTCTAGGGTGTACCCCGCCTTTCGCCCCACGTCAGCTGGGATTGGCACCAGCGCTCCCCACGACCCTCATGTGAAGGATAAAGTGGTAGAAGATGAATGAATGAATGAATACAAAAGGTGTGGTTGGGTACAATGTTTGGCTATATATTGTCATTATATTAAAACTGATTGAAAGCCATGAAGGTGAAAAACATAACCTGAGATTATACTGATCCTAGTCTTGGTGTAAATCGTTTCTTTCTTTTGTGGACAAATGGCAAATCCTTTTTTGATGTAAAGGAAATGTGTGATTCTGTATTCACAACATTGCAGCAACTAGCGTTTATGAAACACAACAATTCTATTCAGCAGATTTCAGCACGAGCAGGATAGGAAGTCAAACACCGATACAACAACACCATATCATATTTGACTTAACTACATCAACAACACTCTTGCAAATACAGCATTCTCTTCTCGTTCTCTGGCCGGTTGGTGAAACATATCTTTCTTGTATTTACAGTAAATATGTAGTTTTTGAATTACAGCGTGAAAACGCTGTCTCGTGCTGTCTAGAGCCGGTGGGTGTTGACAGATTGCGTGAGCTACGGACTTTTAAACAAGGTGGCAAGTCAAATGAAATGAAATACAAAACTAAAAATATACATAATACAAAAAAATAGTTGCCCCATTCAGAGGATGAGATGACCACCAACCCTTTAATTCACAAAGGAAAAAGTAAATCATCCATATATGGCAGTACATGAAACAGACTTACTCTTTGGTCATTTCAACCTTTTCATTTAATCTCCAAGTTCTCCTTGCTTTTAACTGCCATCCGTCCCTAAACACAATTCATTTGTTTAGAAGCTTCTTGTGTGTGATTCAATTAACTTCCCCTTTAATTAGCTTTCAGGCATCCAAACAGAAATTGATGGAGAATTAATAACAGCTTCAGTCGTTCACCACATTGTTTAAAACCTACAAACACACACACACACATACAAAAACAAAGAAATGAAGTCAAAGTCTGTCCCATTTTCCAAATTTCTTTTTGGTACTTTTGATAATATGACTGTGAGGAAAATGTGGTCACACTGACTGTGTGGTCCTCACTCTTGGTATGCAGTTCATCTCTTTGTCAACACTCTGAGACATTTGGTGCAAATCTTCTCCCCACAAAAACACAGCAGAGGCAAAACACACATCAGAATGAGGACGGTATATCTTACTAATTTCCTGCTTTTGCAACAAGATGCCTACAGATTTGATATGTTTACGTCTCTCCAAACCCATCAAATCCATAAATCTGTGGCAAAAGATTAAAAATAGAGTGTGCATTCTTCCCACTTATTTATTCCTGCACTGAAGCACATGTTTTACAAATGAAAAACAAGCCTGTTTCTCTGTGTGTGGGTATGGCTCTTTGTCCAGGGGAAAAAAAAAGAAATCATTTGCAGATGGCGTTACTACTTAGGTAGCTAACAAAGGATGAGTTGTGAAATGGCAGGAAATGATTGCTGCTAAAATTAAGGTTTGAAGTTCACATATCATTAACGGCCACGAAATCAACTTTTCCTGTGACTGTTCTTCCCTCCAGAGTCTTTCTTTGTCTTCAAACAGCGCCAAAGCAATCATTATACTCAGACGTAATGCACCATAATGACAGTCATTTCAGTATCAAATTTTCAAATGTTAGGCCTTAATTCATTGTGGTTAAGTAGCTTAGTTGTAATTCACATTTTCTCCCCTTCTTAGGAGAGTGCTCCAGGAAAGAGACGGTCTAAAGAAGGATGTGAGAGTCAATGTGGTCTTGCAGGAACATTTGAAAGCCTGTCTTCATTTAACTGAACTTACTGTTTCAAATTCACAAGGCCTGGGCAGCATTCATGGTGGCAGCAAAACAAAAATACAAATCTGTCTGTTATTTATCTTGTTTACGTCGTTTCTATTGGTTTCAAATCTTTTTTCTTTTGATATATGCAGTAGGTCCAACATGGAAAGAATTAGCTCCGTGAATCCATCCAGTTTTCAATATTTCCATCCCATCATATGACCATGAAACTGCCATGTGGACTTATCTAAAGGTAAAGCAGAGATACAATCAAAGTTAGGGTCAGTAAGTGTGGGGAAGCTAGCAATAGCAGGCTACAAGCTAACAGTATGACAAAGTTCTCAATCAGTTTACCCCAAAAACAACAAACTTTACTTTGAAACAGTGTGGCACAACATTAGTAGTGTTCTCTTTATAATGATATTTGCTTGTGTAACCTCTATGATGTCAGATGTGACTTCATTGAACAGTTGTAGGTTCTCAGTCATCCAGGTCATAGTCATCTTCTCTAGTTAGCTGTGGGCGACTGGACTTGCTTGAGTTAAACTGAAACTCAACTCGCCTACAGTTAAGTAGAGAAGATAACAAGACATTAAAGGTCCAGTGTGAGGGAATTAGTGACATCTAATGGTGAGACTGCAGATTGTAACAAAAGGAGGACGACTCCTCTCACTTCTCTTTTTCTCAAGTGCGTCAGGGAACTATGAATCTAGACGCACCTCAACGGTAGCAAAGGGTTCCGTCTAGAAACTCCAAGTTAGCTCGTGAGCTGCAAAATCCAAACTCTCCTATCGCGTGCAGGAATGAATTGAAAGACAAGTGTTTATCCCGCCCCTTGGATTGAGCCCTGCCAATTGTGTGCCCAGACCAGACATCTTGACGTAGGTCTGGTTTTCCAGTGGCCTTCACATGTAAAGAAGGAGGATTTTCATATTTCATATTGGCTCGTTTGTCCATTCAGGCTCATGTAGAAACCTGATGATATGGTAGCCTCCATAAAGCAATGCTGTTGCTTAAAGTATACATATAAAAGGTTTTATTCAACCTTTTAAACAGTTTTTATTTTAAATCATTTAAAATGTAATTGAAAAAAACATACTTATGGCTAGTATAAACAGTTTTTGGCATTTCATTTTCTCTTTTGGCTGCTTTCTCTTTGGGGGTCGCCTCAGTGGATGATCCACATATTTGATTTTTACACCAGATGCCTGACGCATCCCTCCCATTTATCCAGGCTAGGAGTACACTGGATGTGGCCTCTGTGGCTGGGGTCAGTGTAGAGTGTCCAATTAACGATGAGCAATGGGGATTGAGTACCTTGCCCGGTGGTACCCCCGCCCTGGGCTTGGTGAGGACCCGAACAGGCAACCCTTCAGTCACAAGCCAAGTTCTTTTTCCGCTTCCACTTGACTATTATAATGTACATTAAAAGAAACGGCAGAAAATGGTGGACTTACAGACTCTAACCTTACATACGGCGCTGTTCATTAATCAACATTTTCCTTGGAGCAGACGCTGCTGCTGACGATCAGTATAGTCATCATAAAGCCCCCCCACAGTCGTTACGCACACCCACACACACACGTATACTCTTCTGCTTCCAAACTGAGCTGTAAATTCTGAGAGAATCTGACACCGCTGCCCGAGGCTTACAGCAGAATGCTAACGAGGCCGCGTCGACATTTCCATCACCACACAGTCGGTCGCACCATACATCAGCGGCTCCGCGCCGAGCATCTCCCAGCGACGCATGGAGTCGCTGACAATTTCAGACGCGACACTTTATTAGCGTCCCTCCCATCTCTGCCGCGTAATGAATGAGGCCATTTAAACGGGATTTACGATATCCTTAAAACTTGATTGCTCAGAATTTCAGAATTATTCATAAGAGCGACGCGTAGTTTGTCACGCGGCGCGTGCTGTTGCGGCGGGAACAAATGGTTTTGTTGTAGTCTTCCAAATGAACTCCCTTTCATCTACTCTTCCAATGCGCCATTTGTATGCACTTCTGTCCACGCAGAGGCAGTAATTAAAGGCAACAAGGCTCAGGTGACAATTGAAGTTGAACCAGGCTGAAGCAGCAGCAGTGGATGCGAATGATGAGGAATACACACACACACACACACACGTATTGTATTACACTGCAACTTTTGCTGAAACAAAGAGTGCACTGTTCACACACAGACCCGAGTGTCGCTCTTAGCTGTTTAGATTTTAGTTTTCTGGGTTTTTTTTCTCTTTTGTTTGTAAGTGAACAAAACACTTAAGGAATTATATTATCTCCCTTCCCTCACATTTCCTTACTTCCACCATGAGAGAGAGAGAAAGAGGCTTCCTCGCCTTGTTACAAAGATTATTGTGCTCACTTCCTGAGGCAGTGTGACCATTCTTTGTGTGCGATGCCCAGATCGTCTCTCAATTACACAAGGATCCCGAGGCAGAGGGTGGGGACGCAGGAGAAGGACCAGTTATGTCCACACAAATGCAGTGTGCACACACACACACACACACACACACACACACTCATAGCTGGGAGGCATGGCTTATACCACAGCCACAGCCAAGAATGAGGCCTCTCTGGATAGATTTACACACAAATAAAACCAGTCTTATCTTGGCCCACATGTGAACGAGAACTGATTACACGGTCTACATTTCAATGTCCAGATTAAATGGAGTCAATTTCCTATATGGTCTATTTAAATCCATTTCAACCTGCAAACACAATGAAACCAAATCTGATATTACTGCTCAGTGAGACCTCAAGTGAGCGCCCCTCGAATCCAATATGAACAGTTGAGGGAGGGTTTTAGAGGTTCAGGATGTGCACTTTCTGGTGTTTTACATCCGCGTCGGTCAAACTGGAAGCTGAAATTTAATATTTTTTATGACATTTTGAAAAATAATATCTACCATGGAAATGTATTCAGATCAGATCCATCCTAAAATAAATATGCCAAATAACCAAAATTACCATATTCCAAAAACTGTTAAAATAAAAGGAAATTATACCAAATATATGTATTCTATATTCAAACCACAATTATTTTGGTCAGGGTAATTGTAACGTGATTTTTTTTTTCTGTTTAATATTGTTCTAAGCCTACTTAACTACTTTCATTACAAATCGCTATCAGTTTTTCATTTTTATCATTTAATGTTGTGCCATTAATAACCACTTTATGTTTAAAATAAAATCATTCTGCAATTAATTCACTGAATCGTGAGAAAGTTATCGCAAAACAAAAACTCTTTATTATCCATTAAGTGTCTTTAATCTAAGTGTGTGTGTGTGGGTGTGTGTGTGTGTGTGTGTGTGTGTGTTTGAAAATCCCACACAGCCACACTGCGATGCCTGAGCAAAGCTCTTGATTAGTTGTGGTTTTATGTTTGAATGGTCCATTTAATGAGGTTATGTATGAGATAAAGGGCGGCTAAAAGTAATCACAAGGATTATTTACTCTTGTTAATTGAGGTTCCATCTTAACACCACAACTAAAGGTTAATGTTCTCTTGGTGGATTATTTACCGTCTCCAGAGGCTGGCCCACTCCACACCCACAGTGGGGGGAAAAGGGGGAGATGCCACAGGTTTTGCGAGGGAGGGGGCATCTATGGCAGCTTCCAATGTGAGAAACTGCTCGTTTAATGCCTCATTTTTAACGAAAACTTCCAAACATTTTCCCCCAGAAAAACAAACCAACTACAGATGGCGCTGTGCTAATTATACTGTATAACAAAGTATAAACTACTGTATATGTAAGGGGTGCACGATATTATCGGCTGATTTGATTCTATGATATTCTTCTATGCTAAGTGACAGTAGCTCAGTAGTAGAGAAAGTCTTCTTTCAACTGGGAGGTTGTGGGTTTGATTCCCAGCTATGCTAGTCTGCATAATGATGTGGCCTTGGCTACATGTGAATGGGTAAGAAAGACACTGCACATACAGTAGATGGACTGTATGAATGGGTGAATGACCATTTATGTGAGCGTCCTATAGAGCTATTATATTGTTTATGTTTATATATTTTGCAGAATTAAAAAAATATATATATCTACATCTGCTTTGACATCCATCCATCTTCTACCACTACAAAGCGTCGCGGGGGGAGCTGTGCCAATCTTAGCTGTTATAAGGCGATAGGCGGGGTACACCCTGGACAGTCGCCAGTCCATCACAGGGCCACACAGAGACAAACAACCATCCAATTTTATAGCAGGGGCCTCAAACTCAAAATGACCTGGGGGCCAGTGAACTTCTAGTCTGGTAAGGATGGAGCCAGGTCATGTGAAAAAAGTCCAACAATTTGGGAAAATTTAACAGTTTAATGATCAGAAATTAAAATGATATCTTGATAATCCATCATGTTGTTGCAATTACAAAGATTTAGGATGACACTGAACACCATTTCAGAGTAAAAGTGTTTTTGATGTATAGCTCAGAACAAACAAACACATTTATGACGTAAAATGAAACTGTAAATAACAAACTGACAGAAATAAAACAGAAACATTAAAACATTAAATCAAAATATACATGTAGACAAATGTAATTAAAACACTAGACAAGCTTATGTATAATTATATAAGTGTAGGGCCACAGGACAGCGACCTGCAGGCTGCATGTGGCCCCTGATTTAGTGTGACCAATTTACCTAAAGCCCATATTGCATGTTTTTGGACTGTGGAAGGAAACCAGAGAACCCGGGGAGAACATGCAAACTCCGTGCAGAAAGGCGCTTGTTCCAACCGGGTCACGAACCCATCTTCTTGCTGCAAAGGCAAGAGCACTAACCACTACACCATGTGGCTGTTGTTACATGAGCATGAGAAATATGACGTTTTTTCAAGACAACTAAACACTTTAATATGTTTAAACAAGAAATAAAATAGAATTTACATCCGACATTCATTTCAACTCCAAATTAAGAATTGTTGAAGTCGGAGTACGTTGGATATGGAATTGTCTTTACTGTCAAGCCTTCACAAATACCGTCCAACCCTCATTTCAACAACCAAACTCTCTGGAAGCTCAGGATGGTCACAGCTCATCACTGCTCCTCTGCTCTCCTTCAACTAACCACAGATTATTTCTCCATGCACGTGTAAATCTCAGAGCAAGCTTTAAAGTGAATTGAAAGGTAGATGTGAAGTGACATGGGGTGATTAATTCTGCCGCTCTCAAAATGACCTCTTACTTACTGTCTTCATAGGGAAGCTGTTTTAATAGACTTTCAATAGTGATTAAAATTACAGAAAATATCTGAACCTGCAGGTTAATAAAAATGGTAATTTAACTAGTATCTGATTTAATTGACTCTGAAGAAGTACTTAAACGTGTTTGCACTCTGGAAAATCTACATGGCTCAGCGGCAAAGAAATTGGAATATCCAGCTGTCAAGATAATAAATTTGACTATTTCATCACTATAATCTTCAAACAATCTCCCTTTGTGCTTCTCTCAACTGCTCGCTGCTCGTGTCATCAATCACCTCCATATCTGCAGATGTTTCACGTGTTTTAAAGTAATTGTACTAAACTCAACAGAACCCACAGTGTGGTGATAATCCACTGTTTTTTTTTTAGCCTTTGTGGATTCAAGATTTGGAAAGTTTATCTCAGACTTCAACCAACATGGCAAACCATCGCCACCCAAATCACAATCTCAGTCATGACAAGCGAAACTAAAACTTCATTTTATGGATGTTATTTTGGACATATATACATATACTGTATCTGAACTAAGAGGTTTGAAATATTCAGGAAATTTGTTTGAGGTCCCAAAAAACCTTGCCCCGCGACCAATCTGTGGGTCCTGTCCCAGTCCTTGAGAACCACTAATATAGAGAGCATCGTTATTTGTTTTTTTTTACTCAAAGTTGTTCAGTGCAACTATGGACCCCATGTTATTGTATTGTCGTT
Organism: Solea solea; assembly: GCF_958295425.1. NCBI lineage: Eukaryota > Metazoa > Chordata > Actinopteri > Pleuronectiformes > Soleidae > Solea > Solea solea. The sequence continues at coordinate 26,892,897 of NC_081142.1, read as the reverse complement.
ATGTCATATTTGTAGTTGGTTGTATCATTTAACTACATGTATAAGTATTTATTTTTTATTTTTAATGCATCTATGTTTATCACAAAGGCTGCAACTAACACTTATTGTCACAATCAAGAAATCTGCTAATTATTGAGTTGTTTTGTCCATCCCAAACTTTAAAATGACGATGTCCTCAAATATCTTCTTTCATCTAAAAACCAATATAAATTCAGTTTTAGTGCTGGTTTTAATTTTATAAAAGTCGCCCGTAAACAGATTAATAGATTATGTGAAATAGTTAGCGATTTATTAAATAATAATTGATAAATCATTGCAGACTTGCTGTTCACCGTTTTTATGTATATGACAGTACATAAATGTTTTATGAATAAACAGTCATACTTTATAAAGCCTTTATATTTGAGGCATGTTAAACATAATTATTTGTACAATGAAATGCTTATGTGAGAAATAAATAACAAATAACTTCTTCCAACATGGTTTGGTTTCCCAGGTCTGTGGTTTGGTTTCCTTCGAGGTCTTACACAAACCGGATAATTAATTCAGGAGTAAAATTTCTCTCTTCTTCTCTTTTTCTTTCTCCATTTCTTATTTATATGATGCCAAAAATATGCTCCCAGGACTATCATTTTTCTGAGGCTGTTTGTAAAACCCCAGCACGAGGAGGATTTATCTTCTTGACCCGTGACACAAAGACAATGAGCAGCACAACAGCGGCGTCCAACTGGGAGGACGGAAGGGAGGGACACTGCCCCCCCCCCCCCCCCTCCTCTGCTCTCCTTCTAAAGACAGAATCATGTTACAGGTGCACAGACTCATTACTCTTGTCCGCGTCAACTCTCACTGCTTTTCTCCAAAAGCCTGTGCATGTGTGGAATTAGTGTGCGGTAGAGCTGGGATGATTTGCTTTTGCCGATATTTAATTGTCTCTTGCAGGGTTTGAACATGTGCTGGGAGTTTTCATTTTGTGGTTTCAAAGTTTGAAAAGTGCATGAAAAACGGTTGAAATTGCAATGTTTCTATTTTCTTCACTTAATAATTAATCATTTGTTTCCATTTTGATTGGCTCATTAGATATACATGCTGTAAAGATTAATTAATTATTAATCATGGATTTTAAATAATATCTGGGTATTTTTAGGCTAATCAATATATAATAATATTACATTTATAATATCTATTGTATTTCACCAATTTATTCAATACAATACATGTGATGGTTATATATATATATAATATAATATATATACATATATAAATATATATACAGTATACATATATGTACATATATACTGTATATATACATATATACATACAAAAATAATTAAAACTGAATATTTCTGGTTTGTGGACAAAACAGATTTGAGAACATCATTACTTTGAGGTTTTGCTAACACAGATCAATATTAGATTGATTCATCGATTATGAAAATAATGATATAGATATGTGTGAGTTAATAAGCAGGTGAACAGGTGTTTTCATTTAATTTATAATAATTCTGCTACCATGAAATAAAATATAATATAGAATATTACTATCTGTATACCAACAAAATAAATAAATGTTTTTTTAAAATAAATGTTTTTGAGTATGTGTGTATAGGTATAAATGCATGTTTTACCACACATGTAAGTAAGGTGCTGGACAAAGGTTGATAATGGACCTTAAAAGTGCTTGAAAAGTGCTTGAATTTGATCCTAGGAAAAGGTGTATGAAACCAAGTATGATTGATACAATTTATATTGTGATTCAGATTAATTGTAATTGTACAAGCATTGAAATTCACTAGTATCGACATTTGTGGTTCTGATCTCCTCAAACCAATCGTCCCTAAACAAAAACCCATGAGAAAATCAATCCACATCACTAGGGATGAGATCATATGATACTCAAAATCAGACAAATAAATATGTAAAATCTGATACAATCCAGAGAAATCCTATATAAGGTAAATGTTTGTATTTATAAAGCACTTTTCTGGTCTTGATGACCACTCAAAGCTGCTTTAATACAGCTTTGACATTCACTCATTCACTCACACATTCATACAGCACTATGTGCAGTGCATTTTCTATCATACCCATTAAAACCCATTAAAACTCAGGAGCAACAGTGAGTTAAGTGTCTTCTCCAAGGACACATCGGCATGTAGGGTAGCGGAGCCAGGAATTGAACCCACCACCTTTTGAGTTATGTTGTGAGCTGTTTATTTCTTCTTTGTCAGAGAAGAGACTTTAAAAGGTCTAAAATGACTGATATCGGTATCAGCAGATACTTGAGTTTGTATCACGTTCAGTCAGTCTGACATTTATCCGTACAGAATGGGACGCGGCACATCTGCTCTCCAGGTCTCCATCAGCGATGACAGAGGCTAAAGTGTATCAACAGTGTATGTCAGGCTTTTGCGTAAACTGGGGACTTTGGTTATAAAATGGTGTTGCAGAACTCTCAACTTTTTTAGCTGTGTGTTTTTTTTCACCCCAGGGCAAAGGCTAATGGTTTACTCGCTCCCCGACAGGCCCTCAGGCTCCAGGTAGTCTCACATTGTCAAGCTGCTCTCATTAACTCCTATAACTGCAGCAGAGAGGAGCGGCAGACAGTCACATTCTGGAGGACTTACAGGTGCAAGTGCAAGACACTGACAAGCTGAGTTCCAGGCTCAGGTGCACACTGTAAATTGGTGCTCCTGTTTGTTTGTTTGAGTTTTGGCAAAGTTTGACACACGTGGATTACTGTATGTTTAAGTATTTGTGTTCATGCTGAAATCTGACTTTCTATTTGCAATTATGAAAAAAACAAAACATTATTAGTTATATAATGATAATGCAGAGTATTAACATACAGTTTGTTTGTAATATATCTAAATTTGAATTGCGCAGAAGTCACACATTAGAGCTTTTTCTTTTCTTTTTGTTCATAAAGGCGAGCCAAGTGAACTTTGAACTGTGACGTATTTCATCAGATTGTCTGGGTTGTGCTGAAAAAAAGAATATGAGATGCTCTATATTACACATTCTTATACCCTCTGTATGTACTGTGTGTTTAAAAAGGCAGCCAGAATACTTGATTACTTTTAGTAATCCTTTAAGTTTTTGTTCTGTTACATTATATCTATTAATATCCTTCTATTATCTATATATTATTACATAGATCCAGAGAGACAGAAGTTAATTGGAAGTGTGTTAAAGATTGACACAGTGGATTGTGAGTGGACGAGGAGATCGGTGCACTGCCTTTCCAGCGGTGATGGCAGCATCTTCTCCTTTTCTGTCGCTTCCTTGCAATCAGAAGAAAGTTTGTGCTCTGGCTCCACGTAACCATTTGAGACAGGAAGTGATTTCTGTCGTCCAGTTTGTTTATTTTCTTTCTACTACTTGTTTTCACGGGGCGTGGCCTGTGACTAGAAATACATAGGCTAGACTAGATATAATATGGAAACATGCAGATCAGATCTGACCACAGTTGGTCAGGAAGATCACATTCTGACTTGATATGCTTACAAATCCCATGTGAGCTGCAGTCTAAACAAGACCTTTGAGGCCTACGGGGTTTATATTCTTTTAATTTGCCGTTAATGTATTCTGGCCCTAAACTGTTTAGTGATTTGTGGACTAGCAGCCGGACATTAAAGTCTAGTCTATTACTTACTGGCCTAGTGTAAATGTGAAAATGAGAATTAAAAATTGGGAGGTCCTGGAATGACTGAAAAGAGGCAGACTCCTCCTTGTGGCACCAAAATAAATCACTGGGACTACATGTTGGCAATCTGGACAGCTAAATATTGCCAAATTTTTCCCAATCCTGTTTATCTTTATGATGGACCTTATTTTAAGAGATCACATATTATATTGTTTCCCCCCTAACAATGTTAAAAACAACATATCATATTGTTGCATGCACAGATCTAAATCATTCATTTAGCATCGGTTTGACCTGAAAATGTCCTGTGCTCCCTCACAGTCACCTGTTCCACTCGTTCACCCATAATCCTGATTAAATATATAATGATCCCTCTCCACGCGACAGTGTTTGAGTTGCTGGACCATCGCTCAGAGAAATATGCACGTGTACCTCCGCAGGCTGAAGAGTGAATGATCGACTGTTAAACCAACATTTGTTGGTCACTTTGTTCATCTTCTCATCTCTTCTTATGAACCTTCCAGCTGACTCGCAGATAAAGAAGCAGGAAATGAACACAACGACACACAACATCTGTACAGGCCTAATCAATGCAGTCTATGCTATGAATGATCTAATAATAGTAACAATATTTCTGTGTCGGCCCCGAGGCATAAGTGACCTGAGTGTCTGCTCACCAGGGGGCCCCCAGTAGGGTGGGTTCAAAAACATTTTAACATGTTCAAGAGACACCTTTAGATATATTAAGATAAATAGTGTTTATCTCCACTTGTTTGGTTTGATTTTTTTGTTGAATATTGCACATTTAGTGCACATTTGCACATCTGTTCTAAGTTTTAAAAACAAAAGCCAATGCAACGTATTTTTCCAATTCCAGTTTAGTAAATTCACATTCGGATGAAAATGACAGCGTCCCCAAACCTTTGGTGATATTTACTTTAGTTTCAAAGATAAATTTGACTCTACTCAGTTTCATCATTCTGTTTTGCATATATTCTATTTTGTCACGTTCGAAAAAAAAAACCATACCAAACTTAGCACAATACATTTAAAGAAGCTAACATTAGCGAACGCAATGTCAAAATATTGTGTCTTTGAATTTCTGATTTCTCATAATTGAGGTTACGGTTTGAGCAGTTCTATGTAGGAGCTATGGCAACAATCTTTTTTTTTTTTACTTGTTTTTACTTGTGATTTTTATTTATTTATTTATAGTTAATGTATATTTTTATTTTCCCCATTTCCTACATGACTTCTCAATTATCCCTCAGAGGAGGCAGAGTTGTAAAACGTATTTATTGGAGCCGTGTGAGGAACTGCAGCACCAGCAGGATTTACATTAGCCCGTGCTTGCCCTCATCAAACATTTATTTATTTGTTTGTTTATTTACTTTTTAAAGGAAGCCCCCAGGGTTTAATCACACAGCCCCTGACACTTTCTTGGGCCTAGAGTGAATCATTTGCAGAGATAAAGGGTCACTTAATTAGAATCAGCTTAAATCAAGTCTTAACTAATAAAGTATGCATTAGGGCTGCAATATATGTGAATAGAATTGTTTAATTGCAAATATTTTCAGTTTCCTTTGCTACTGTATGACCCTAAAATGATTAACTTTAACATTTCTGGACATTGAAATGTTGAGGTTTGGGTAACAAGAGTGAATATTTTACACAGTTTCCTGCATTTTAAAATGGAACTGTGCATGTCTGGTCAATTCCTCCACATCTCTCTACATAGCTCCCCCTACAGTACAGGAGTACATATTTTTCCGACAAGACAGTAAACATCCATCCATCCACTGTTTTTCACATTATACACTGTTGTAAAAACTCACAGCTGTTTTCAACGGAGCCGACAAGCCCAAGCCTTGCGAGGCCTGAGACTTTGTGAGATCTCCTGATTCTGAGGACCCCGGGTCAGCGGCCTTGATCTTGCGAGGCTGGTTTTCTGCTAACAGACAGTAGAGGGAGTGGAGACAGCCTCCAATTTAACCATCATGAGGACTCTGAAGCTGTAACATTAGGGTAAAAATCCTGCATACTCCCAGTGTTCTATCAGTTAAAAAGGTAATTGTGAGCTGACTATCCTGAAGATTCCTTAAAATGGAGTTCCCAACTCTGAATTTAGTTTCAAGAGAACTGCAAACACCAAATGCTGATGAAGGATCTGTGTTGCATATTTTATTTTTATTTTTTTCCATGTACGAGTTCAATTCGGATGAAAGGAAAACTAATTTAGCTGTGAAAATGCAGTTTCTGGTACTAAACCCTGAACTTCCATTTTTGTCAACTCCTCTTTTCAATTTCAAATAACAGTGTTAACATTTTGCAGCCATGCAACACATTTTTTTTCTCTCTCTCTCTCTCTCTTCTCTTACTTTGTGCTTGTTGAGTTTGAAAAGATTAGAGAGGGGGAATAAAATGGTGCATCATAAACTGGCTGCAGGCCTCGGGGCAACAGTGTCTGCTCTAAAGCTGGATAATCTCGTATCAGTGTGGCACGTTCATTTAGCTTAAAAGATAGCAGCGTTTTAGAAGCACCTCCTTAGGTTATTATGAAGCTTTTCACTCTCAAGATGATAAATTCATTCTGGCACCTGTGTAATTTACTAATGACATATGAGTTTTAGCCTGCGCTGACTGTGAGCCGGTGAGAAAGAGGAATTACAGTGCACGGCAGTGCACGGCCTTTGCACAAACCAGCCCCTGACGTATGTTTCCATCAACAGTTAAGTCTCGACTACGCCATTACGTTACTGTCTTTGTCCCAGTATACAAATACTAAAGGGGGATTGTTTATTGAATGAAGCATGTCGGACTCTGCTACCATTATAGCTAACTGCTATTATGTTAGTCAGCTGGCGGTCCACACAAAATGGATGCATAGACTACTGCCATGGTTCTCAAACTGTGGTACTTGTACCACCAGTGGTACGCAAGTTTCCTCTGGTGGTACCAGTACTTGGTGTTACTTCGAGAGCTCAATATTTAACCACTGGTCTATTGGTTTGCTGGTGGAGCAATCAAGGAGTAAAAATATATCATATAGCCACCAGGGGGCGACTTTGCTGGTTACAGAAAGAACTTAATTTAAGTGGAGGTCAATAGGAAGTTGAGCTTATCTCCCTTTTAACACAAGTAAACATTGTGCAGAGGAGTTATTGGTCTCAATGTCATGTAAAGTTGTTGGTCTTCAGTATCTCATGATGTGGTTTTATTAAATTACATATTAAATTATTAAAATAATTATAAATTATAATTAATTATTAAATATTAAAGCAAATGACATCTGTGAACTTCAGTTCAGCCAAATCGCGAAATCTCAGTGTTCCAAAACCGGAGTTTAGGTTATTTTGGGTGATGTCACAAGTGGTTTCCACTTGGTAGTTATTTGTGCTAGCAAAGTTGCCCACTTTAAGCTAACACAATTATCAGTGTTGTAGTGTATATTGTCACTCTAGTTTATCCCAGGGCAACGGTGGTAGTAGTACTGTCGTCTTTCAACTAGAATGCTGTGGGTTTCATTCTGGGCTCCATCAGTGTTAGACTACATGCTAATGTTTGGTTTGGTGCACTTTTTTGCGTTTCCATTAGGAATAGTATTATAATACCCAACCTCAACCGTTCCATTATTTTGCCACCCGAGTAAAATTGTATGGTCAGGGTGGAGCTAGACGTCTCCACCCACGACAGTTTCTTCAGTGCCTTGACGTCTTGTTGAAACAAACAGCCACAAAGCGAGCAGGAAAAAAGCTGCTGGATGTCCTCCATTGTTGTCCATTTTGTTGTTGTGTGACGACAAATTCTGGCTCAGCAAAGAAAATTACAAAGACTGGCTTGCCCAAGATCCCAAGGACAATCATTTGGCCAGATGCAGTGCGTGCTGCAAATCAATGAAGGTGGAAGCCATTGGTCAAGTGGTTGCCCTCCCATCTTAAGATGTGTCAGCACATTCAGTCCTTGAATTTGAAGGAATTGGTCCTGGAAAGTCCTGGATTTCACAAAATCATTGCAAATCACATCTTTGGATCTAATTAACTTGAGTATGATGATGACTGTACAATGTTGACACTGATTGAAATATTGAAGTTAAAATGTAGCAGCAGAAAATTTGCATAGGCTATATTTGGTTGCAAGGCCTTGACAACTGTAATCCGTAAGCCTCTCAAAGAGCCCAAACCAGTGGGCAGGGATATGCACCCTTTTAACTTGTTAGTGGTTAAACTATTAAGTCAAACAACCATATCAGTTTTGGTTAGCAGCTAGTTTGTACCATGTCTGTTAATTCATTCAAATTGAGAAATTCAAGCTCCTCAACAGTCAAAAAATGCACCGCTCTGGATTTGGCTGTTTTTCTCGCTATTGTTTTCCTCTTCTTTGATACAACTTTTGTTATTTCCGGGTCAAAGCCTGGGGGACACTAACTGAGAACCACACGTAGAACCCTTAGCCCAGAAGTCAAGTCAACGTTATGGTCAATTTCTATTGCATATACATGACATACTAAAGAATTGAACAAGTGTTTCAATAGGCCCCTACGGTGCTAAAATAGAATCTTAAAAGATAAAGATAAAACAATGTAGAATAATGCAATTGTAATTCAACTCCCAATCACACAATCAGGGTGTGTTTATCTAATTTTGAGAATTTCGATTTAGTGCAATTTCAGTCTAATTAATTTATGTATACATATATATATATATTTTTTTTTAATATTATTTTTTTGTTAATGTGATTCGTACAATTTCAAGTTTTTTTTTCTAATACCATTTTAATAAACAAACTTACTGAGGCAGAACCTGATTTGGTTGTTCTTCTTTAATTAGGTGTGGGTTTTTTTTTATGAACAGAGATCATGGAACAGCCTAGGGAGAGGGAGATTTAATTAAGGGACACTGATGAAAGCTCACAGCTCTCACAATCTCCCAAAGTGTTTCCTCTGATGTTGCTGCAAAATATCCTGATGACAGGTGGTGCTGGGGAGGAGTTGACATGGCTGTGAAATAGAATGATTTGGATTCATTCTCACCATGTGTAGGTGGGAAAAGTGTTATAGGTCCTCTATTATATGTCGCTAAACCCCATTTAAACTGGTTAATATATTCAGTTTAAATACACAGACTGCGAGGGAGAGTCAGATTTTAGGTGTGGAAACATAAAAAAAAATGTGATTGCATATAAAGGAACTCTGACGGTCGGTGAGAATGTGGAGACGTAACAAGCAGCTTTGCAATTAGCAAGTGCAGGCCTGCCACATTGTCAAATGCCCTCACGCTCTGTCTCTGCGATAATTGTCACAGCCCCTCTCCTTTATTACAATCTGTCACGGAGTCAGCCATATTCATTATGAATTCTTATCTGCTTGTGCTTTAACATTTACCAGATGGCACGTTGGTATCAAAAGCTAATAATGATGTAGTAAGGAAATTAAGACTTTATCAAAAGACACTTAAGAATGTTGAAAAAAAAGGCAAATTTTAAACCTACCGATGCATCAGTTCATTCTTTTGTGATCCCATCTGGGAACATGTAAAAGGTGAATCATCCAATCTCCTACAGATTATGCAAATGACTGAAGAGATCAGATCAGATATGTTTGTATGAAATTGGATTTCTCTTTATGTCAAAACTCAGATTTTGACCAAAGGAGATTAGTTAAGCTAAACCCGATTACAGGTCAGAATCCTCTGGTATAAAGGCTATACAATGTGTAGAGTAAAGATGTTAGAAGAACAAGAGCAGCTTTGCAGAGTTTTAAACCTGTGAGATATTATTCACCAAACCAATTCCCTACAAAGGGATTCACCTTTGCCACATGCTGCAGGTGCACCAGTCTAATTAATACTTGTACAGAACATCTCTCCTTTATAATAGAGCAAGAAGCTGGAAAGGGTGAATATTAATCAACACATGAAATCATGGGATTTTTTTAAAGCAGAAAAAAAAAAGATAGCTAATTTTAATTTGGTTGGGGTTAGTCAAGAATTAGTTACTGAGATGCCTCCTAAATATCTCTGTCTTTAGTGAGTTCAAGTTATCTGAGCACTCTCCAATAACTGGAGAAGGGATTCCCATGTCAACATGCCTTGATCACAACTACAAGGAGGTTGAGGGACATAGTATTTCTATTAACTGGTCGAGTCATCCTCAAGTAATTAAAAAGCAAATTATAACAGCTCATGTGGTAAATTACAATGGAAAATGTTTGTAAAAATAAACTTGCTAATTCCTCTTAGGGTTTTTTGGTTAGCAATTATGATTGACTTTTTTTAGGATTGTTGATAGCTTGTTACCTTCAGTTAACCAAGAAAAGACTTTGACAGGGAAAGAAGGCCACGGCTTATTCACAAGACATGTTTTCCATCAACACATGCTTTTTACTAACCAATAGTTTAGCAGTTTATGCTACAAGAAGGAGATTCAATAAAATGTGTGGTGCATTTAGCACATCCCTGATTTTCTTTAACTGTTTCCTTCAAGATAACTCATTAACTCATTACTGGTCATGGTGTAAACCTTTAGCATGGTAGATATTACATTAATAAGTGCAATTTTCCCCTTAATGAAAACTGGAGATGGCTTATATTTTAGTGGGAACTGTAATAATAGTGAATAAAGAGAGAAGAAAACTAGCATCAGGGTTATTAGCTTGGTTTATTTCTTTTTCTGTTATTTTACTTAACAAGAAGAGTCTGTGACAGGGCAAGGAGACAACTTATTAACTAATCAATATTTTACTTTATGTAATATATTATTATTTCCTTCAAAGTGACTTTCTATTGGTCATGGTGTAAACCTTCAGCTTGGTAGCTAAAAATGTCATAATTGACTATTACGCATGGTCTCTTTATTGGTTTCAATAAGCCAGCGTGACTACTTCCGTTAAGCTGTCAGCCAAAGTCTGTGTCTGCAGAGGTTACCAAGAGTGTTCAGCGACAAACTATAGAATTTAACGGAGGCCGAACACAGAGGGATGCAGTAGTGCTCTGCTGTTGTCCCCTCACAATGCTGAAAGTAAAACGGCGTTTTCATTTTAGGCCATATTTAACTCACTCACTCAAACTACTAATTGCTCTTTAATTACATTAAATAATTTTCAAAATGTCAGAATTGTTCTATATCTCAAACACTAACCAATGAATTGTATCTGTTAAAATATTTCTTGCGTCACATTTAGCCGCATTAGCTTAGAGCAAGCTAGTTAGCGTTAGGCTAGCAGTCCAAACAACCTGCCTGCTGCTGGCATGTTAGCTCACAGAGGCATTTGAACCCGTTACAAAGCAAATAAACTTGAATGTGCATCTGTAAAGCTATCCTAGCTGGTGCAGGAAGCTGGAGTTTTAAAAACTGAAGCAAATGACAACAAATACATAAATAAGTGAAACGGTGAAAAATAAAAACTGAGGCCTCAGGCTATCTGAGGTTGAGTATGACATCAATCTGCTGAACTGATGAAATTGATGTTAAATCTATCAAGACAGCAGGGAACGTAGAGGATGTTTTGTATTTATAGCAAACACCATAAGCAACAAATCAAAAATGGGAGCAGAGGAGGAAACATGGAGATTAATATGATAAAATAAAAGAGGGTAAATTTAAAATAATCGCCTCTCTTATACAAGCCTGTTCCACGGCTTTCATGCATACTGTGATAGCACCATTAATCTTATCTTAAAACACAAGTAAAGCTTGTTGTTTATGTGTCTCTCTTCTTGAAAAGTAGGCCCAGAACACGAGGACAATTTCAGCAATGAACAATAAATAGCCGAGGAAATGAGGCTCATGGGAACAAGAGGAATGGTCCTAGATTTTCCTCCCTTGACGACATCTTGAATAGTTCAGGAGTTATGTGCAAAAGTTGTGGAAGATAATGTCTGGTGACATAGACTTGTCACATTTTTCATCCACTACTATCCAGACCCATTGCATTCTGATCACACCTCTTCAAGGCAGATAACTATTTCCTCAGGATTAATGTCCCAATTTCTGCATCCTCCAACACATCACAGTTAATGACCTTGATTTAAATCACAAGAAGGTATGTAGGAACTCATATTACTTCCAAACAAGAAAATAGATCAACCTTTAGTGTTGTTGTTTTTTTGTTTTTTTTTTTACGTCCAGCTCTGTGCTGTGCAACTTCTGCCCTGCAGCTATTAGTAGTATGATAGGCAATCGCCTCCACTCCAGCTTTGATTGATGCAGTGCTGGTTTTCCAGGATGGGACACCCCACTCATGCATATGATGTGTGTGTTTGTTTGTCCTGCATTTCTTTTTCAATTTCAAATTCTAATACTTTTTTTTGCATTTGCTTTTTAATTGCAGGAGCTTAAACCATACATTTAATGTTGGTTATGTTGCTTGATGATAAGCATGGAGGATGAATTAATGCTTCTCTCAAGCTTATTTTCAAAATGCCTAAGATGATGAAATCCCCTAGGGATTAATAAAGTGTTCTGATTCTGATTTTGATTCTGATGCTGATGACAATACACAGAAAGTGTCAAAAGTCAAGGAAGCCCACTAATAGGCTTATACATGATTTTAGTCTCAGAGGGGATGTGCACACACACACACACACACACACACACACACCACCTCCACAAAAAGCACGTTTTCTCTTTCTCTTGATTTCACACATACGAAATTCACATCCACACATTTACATTGGACGGCTGTCTGCAGTTATTTTAATCCTTACTGAAAAAAATGTATTAGAACGAGTATAATTTCAACAATAATGTGCAACTCCATCTGGGAATGAAACTTTTTGTATCTGTATTTATATTTATAATGTAGGGAGCAACGTACAGCAAGGCAGTAAAATTCTTTTTGGAAAATAATTTGCTTAGAGCTCTGCCCAGGTGTAAATATAAGTGTATTTCATTTCAGAGACAAAATAGCTTTTACAGCAACTCAAATGACCTTGGGGGCACCAAGCATGTAATCTGGTCAGGAGGAGTCAAGTAGAAAAAAGTCCAACTTTTTTGGAAAAAAACTATTCAGCAGGGTTGGACAATATGAACTTAAAATGATATCATGCTATTCCATCATCATATCAAATGCAGATTTTCTCTATGGACTTCAGTGCACGACAGTTAGCAGTTTACAAACTTACGTTTCCAGCTAGAAAAGGCTGCCTAATGGTGAGATAAAGCAGTAGTTCACTTTTGCATCAGTGAAACTAATCTATGTCTGCTTAAATTGATGGTATCTTAAGAATATATTTGCAGCTTTATCTCACTGTTAGACAGCCTTTTCCTGCACCAAAGTCCACAGAGAAATCAACCTTTTTTAGCTCAGGGACACAAGAGCTGCTGGTCTTCTGCTGCCTCATTTGGTAAGATTGTATCACTTAAATAAATCTGGACGGAGGATGTTAAACTCCAAAGTCATCAAATATTACATCTACATTTACTGATGGAGGCAGCAGTGGATCAACAACTCCTGTGTGCTGTAATGTCAAATCACTAAATTTTCATCCATGGACTTTGGTGCAGGGAGTTAACAAAGCAACATAAGGGTGTCACATGGTAAGAAAAAGCCACAGACATAAATGAGTATAGATTTTACTTGGTGAGTCTATTGTTGAGTAGCTAAAACCTGTTTTTCCCCCAGTCCTGTTGGCAGCCATCTTCTCAGTGAGAGCGAGCATCTGTGTCTCAGGAATAGATCTGGGCAACCACGCTCAAAATCAACTGAAGTATCCATTTAACAGTAGAACAATGTTTTTTTTTTACTATTTCTGGTAATCCAGTTTAAACTGACAAAAAAACACAGCCTGTCAAATATGAATATTTAAAAAAAGATGTATAAAATGTGATGCGGCATGTGTTGACTCAAGTATTCCATAGCACAGAAGGTTGCAGCGACGCATGTGACAAGACAGAACACGTGGCTTCACACCCGCAAATAGACAACAGCTTTATTGTGAGAGCGTTTATGACATTCATTTTCATGAGACGAATGACAAGCACATGCACGTTACTCTCCATATGTGCTGCTTCTGTATCAAACTCTATAGGATTTCAAATATATCAGATCAGTTACGGTGTGAAATTATTATTTTTTTTGTTGTTGTTCATTACACAGATATGTGTTTGCTCCCACAGCTGTAAACAAACACATCTGGATTTGATCACATAAGGCCTGGGGAGTCTGACTAATCACCAGTGTAACCCGAGTAAACTCTTACAGATGTGAGGTAATTGCAGAGTCAGGCTCCCCAAATAGCTTCATTACTTCATTTAGATTTGCAGAAGTTACTCTGTCAGTATGAAGGGGTGATAGTCAGGGGTAATTTTCGGGGTGACCCTTCTTATTTCACGACTTTTCCCGGGCGCAACATGACTCGCCTCAGCCTGTTTAGTGGAAATGCTGTTACAGCGTATGAATTTATGTTCAAAGTTCTGTTGTTTATGTACTAATTAGACTGAACACACTTTAAAACTGGGTCCGCGTTGTTGTGCACTGACATACATGCAGGAGGTTCTGAGAGACAAACTCGCACAGACAATGGCAGAGCTTATAGGCTTTGAGAATGCAAGCTGTAAAGTATCCTCATTAATTGTGTAAAATGGGTTTCTCTCCAAAGAAGTGACAGAAATAGTGTTACGGCAGGCTTCATGGGTAGATATGCTGGCTAATTGGCTCTTTAACAAGAAGGTTAAGGCATTTTAAAGGCCTCAAATTGGTCTTTTCTCCTTCAGAGCAAGTTTGGAGTGCCAGAAATAATTAGGGCGGTGCTGATTGTTATGGACTCCATATCACACAAAGGCAAAAAGACAGCAGGGAGGATGCCAAAGGAAGCTTTATGACTCTCATTAAAGGTAACTGACGCTCATTATCAACCCCAGTATGTGTCATGTGAGGGATAGTCAGCATTAAAGATTACATAACTATCTGGAGATTTTAAAATAACCGTTTGCAGTTTGTAAGTCATTATTAGGGGAATTTAAGTCCTGAATGTGTAAAGAATGAAGATCTTACTGTTTGTTCATTGACATGTTTACACTTTCTTATTTAACTGTATGCATTTATTTTTGCCACTTGGGTGGCAATGCTACAAGTTGTGAACAGAAAAATGACATGTTATCAACTTATTGAGTTGTTCTGGCTTGAGATACTAGCAAATCAGGAATAAGCAAAATAGGAACATTAGCTTTCTTTAAGTCATGTTTCCGTCAACACAACAAATGTAAGTCAGTCTCCTTTTAGTGCCTCTTCTAGTGCTTAAGGGATGGTTCATGTTTTTTGAACTGTGACTGTAAGAAGTACCAACACAAAGTCAGCTTTTTCATGCATGCAGTGAAAACATGGCTGCCAGCACACTTTGGATGAAATGAGGCAGCAGTGTAAATCCATAGAGATCAACCAATATATCACAAAACTTGACAGACTGGATGTACCTGGTCTGTATAATGCCCCAGTGTGCTTTTGGAAACAGCCAGAAAGGACATTATTCCAGACCTGCAGTATCCTGACATCTTCAATGTCCTTATTATCTTCCCTTAATCTTACTCCAGAGAGTCACTGAAAGTTTACAAGAGCCTGGCGGGAAACAAATGGACGCAATCTGGCTTTGATAGATAGCATTGTAGTCCTTGGAAGGGTAAATGTCAGATTAGGTCTTGGTAAATCTAGTCTGAGTCCATGATTTACCAAGAGTTAACCACAAAAGTCATTGCTTGTGGGTTCCCCTTGCTCCGTCTTCTTCTGCTAGATGCTTTGAGCATGTTTTATAGCAGCTGATCTTTGGGGTCCAGCAAAATGCTGTTAGTCTGTCTCCAACTGTTTTGACATCCCACTTTAATGGTTTCTATGCACTCCAGTCTTGGGTATGACTGATATTAAACTGCATCCAGGCTGAGTGGGGAGGTTGTGCGTGGGATCAGTGCGCCCCAACCTAAAACCTATAAAAAGTGCACATGTGACCGTTACTACCATCACTCTGTGACTCGCGAGTGCGGTCGGCGCCACAAAACTGAGCAGGCCCTTGGGTTACTAGGGTTTTGGAACCTTCAGCTCTACAACAGCAGTTGTCTCGCAAATGGCGGATGAGAGCAGCGCCAGGCGGGCTGGCGTGATTAAAGGCGGACCTTGACTGTAATTGTCTTCCGGCAGCCCGCTGCAAGCACCCCACCCAGAACCAGCACGTCTCCACACTCAATGGTGTTGTTGGAGAAGGCGGGTGCGCAAAGTGCATGGGTCTCAGAATCGCAACCTTCGATCCACCGTAAACAAATTCAAGCGAAGGCTATCGTGTCAGAACCAATGAGTCTCAACTGCTAAGTCCTGTGGCGATGGTACTCTGGATGACGGGGACAGGCTCGGTCAGCTGGAAGTCTCTAGTCTAGAGCCACACACTGGCAGTGCCTGCGTGAAGGTCATTCTTACCTTGGGGCCATGATCCACGAGCTTCCTGAAACTGCCTCTGGTATCCAACGACCCGACTCCCTCGCCAGATCTTGTTCTCTCAACTTGAATCCGGCACAAGATCTCGAGGAGCTCCTAAACGGCGATTTTGCGACCAACTGAACGCCACTCTCCTGCGATGTGGCATCGACCATGCCAACTGGGAGACCCTCGCCGAAGACCGCACTGAGTGGAGGTGTACTATCTCCCAGGGAACAGACCGCATGGAGAATGAACAATGCTGCGAGGTGGAGGCCAGAAGGCAACAGCGTAGGGAGCGGCTCCTCCTTCCTCGCCCACCACCCACCCTGCCCTGCTCAAAATGTCCCCGGCTCTTCCACACTGCCTTGGGCCTGAACAGCCACACCAGACATCGGCACCCCCTGAGCGACGGCAGCTGAGGTCAAACGGAACTGTCACTAAAACTACTGCTCGGACACGAGCAATTGCCTACTACTACTACTACTACTACTACTCTGGTCAAAATTCCTCAGCTGCACTCTGATCACATACCCTGGTATATACAGTAGAACAGTATTTCTGATTTTCCTTCAAGTACCACCAAGGAAAGCTCACACTGTGGTGGTACACGTACCACAGTTTGAAAAACATGGGTCAAATATATACTGGCAGCCATCTTTTCAGTCTGCATTGTCCTGGCCATGGAGCAAGCATAGTGTCACAATCCATATGTAAGACACTATACCTGTAATAATGAACTATCCCTTTAATGCAGTTATGCATTGTCGTTTGACGTAGCATTAAAGGCAGGATTTGGTTGAGGATTTATCGCTGCGAAAAAGAAAAAAGAAATCAATTGATCCAATCAGATTTTCTTCATTACAAAACAGATTTGGGTTTTGTCAACATAAGGAATTTTAAGCTCCACAGTGGATTTGTATACCTTTGAATCTTATGCCATCTTCCCTCTGTGGCAGCAACAAAGATCAAACATTAATCGTGCAATTCCCCTCTGAGCGTACATTCCTCTCATGCAGCTGTTCGGGGACCTCCATATCATGAGGCGCACCGTAATGCTGACGTGGGAACACGGTGAGCAGCCGGATGTCCTGGTAGCCTCATTCTCCTCGCTAGCAGAGCATGTCCCAACTGTTGTCAATTTATCAATGTATTGTGCACTAGTGGGCACAGTTTGAGCCACCATTAGGACAGGTGCCTCCATCCATCATGGCCAAGTCACTTATTCCACCTTGTCAGGGGAAACTAAATGGAGCTTTGGAAGAAATGTAAACAACTCTCAATGGACAATCAGACAAGCCATCTCAACACTTCAGCCCCGGAGAAGTGATACGCTGAGAGTGCAGTCTACCATTAGCATCATATGCCCATATGTCCATTAATTGTACAGACACGTCGGTATGCAGCATACTCCTTGGTTTCCACGCCCAAACAGTCAAAAATCTGGTTGACTCGCGCGAGCAGATTTCACTTGTGAGTGTGTGGTGGCTGTAATATTAGTGGCTAGTGAACATGTTTTACTGCTCTCACAAAGTTTTACATAAATGTGATGCCATAGCTGTATTATTGGGTGCTTGGCACAACATAGTCACATTTCAAACCACCTGAAAATGGGGCTTGAATATTTTCTCTTGCACTGGTACAAGGCAACCAGTTGTACATTATTTATAGTTTGACACTGTAAATATATACTATGTATTTAAAAAAAAAAAAAAGAATGTTTGGTTTTATCCAGATGCTTTTAAATTATGGATAAAGAAGGACGGGGGAAAAATGCCCAGGACCCAGGACACTTTAAGTGGCATCTGTGTCTAATAATGTGAATTAATAATACAACAATAACAAAACATCAAATGTGTGTATTCACTGTACAAGGGAATGTGGCGCTGAATCTTTTTAGGGAGCGTTTTCGTCTCGTCAGTTGGAATCTTATGAGGAGTGAGAACGAGGAGCGCTCTAACACCCCCGCCGGGCTGAACTTCATTCATTTTCCTTAAACTGCTTTACACTACAGCCGGAGGTGAAGACGGACTGGGTTTTAATTAAAAGACAAAAAGAAATTAGAAGTTGGAGGAGTGAGGGGGCTGCACAAAGCTGTTACTCGATCCCCACCGATCAGTCAGGGTGACGATGGCACGACATCCGTTGACAGAATGGAATGAGTAGCGAGCAGAGAGATTGACTTTTTTCCTCCTAAATCAACATTTGCAGCCATGATTAAAGTGCTTACGTCGGCTAAATTATCTTTGTTTTCGAGGTCACGCTGCACCATCGGAGAGGATGAAGGAGAAATGTGGAAGCATGGGACATAGTGTTGATCTGTCACAGTGTGAGAGACATAGGTTTAATATTGTAAGAGCACAGACATCGTAACCTCATGAGTGGCATTATTGGGTTTTACAGCCACAACTGTGTAAAGCTGTACACAAGTAGAAACAGAAGATTGCGTTGCTTTGTAAATCTCTCACTTCCTTGCACCAAAGTCCATAGAGAAAAATTGTGTTTTTTAGCTCACGGTAACACAAGCGTTGCTTGTCTACTCTCGCCGTCATCACTTCACCATCACAACCGACCTTTCTTCAGGTTGACTTAAGTGTCACAAACCTGCAGCAGAGCGGCAGCTCCTGTGTCCTTCCTAGATAAGTGAGCAGTTTAATACAAACTTTACAAAAAAGCTGTCGAATGGTGAGATACATCTGCAAAAATGCTATCATAGACTTAAGCAGGTGTACATTTTATTTGTGCTTAAAATAAATTTTTTCTTGCATCCCCATTGACGATATGCACAGAGCGTCACTTACAAATTCCGCTAAATTATAAGAATAAAAAACCTAAAATATATTCTTAGTTTGCGGTCAGTTGTCACCAGGTGGAAACGTTAAATATCCTTTAAAATATTTATTTTAATTGTTTAAGTCCATGGTTCTCAAACTGTGGTATGTGCACCAGCAGATGTGAGCTTCCTCTGGGTATGTGATCGGAGTGGAGCTGACAGATTTTGACTGGAGTGCGTAGAAAATGAAAAAAAAAAAAAAAATCTAATTAAATAATAATATTTAGAGTCACTCTATCATTCACTCCATCTTCATCTACTTTCGCTAGATCAGTGTGTGAAGTATATGTGAGGAAGAGGAGGATGATGAGAGAGCAAATGATCTTATTGGGAACAAATGTGCCTCCTGTGAGACGTGGCTGACTGTGCTCGGCCTATTTACACCACTGTATTTTAATGTCGGTGATAATGATGTTACTTCGAGAGCTCAATATTTTCTCAGGTGGTACTCGGTATTAAAAGTTTGAGAACCACCACTCATCATCCTCCTCTTCCTCACAAATACTATTATAACGAAACTAGATGAAGATGGAGCGAGCGATAAGGTGGTTCTAATTATTATTATTTAATTTATCTTTTTTTTGTTATTCGTTTCATTTTCTATGCACTCTGATCACATACCTAGGTACAGTATATACAGTAGAACAGTATCTTTTATTATTCTTCAAGTAATGTCAGAGGAAGCTCCAAAGTGCCAAAGTGCGTGTCGTGTATCATGGACGCCGGTATACTTGTGTGTCAGGGTCCTGTCGTATCTGACTTCACCATCGGGTGGCGGTACAGGGATGACACATTGAATAGGACGCATTCTTACCAAAGAAGAAGAGAATGATGCACAGGCATGTCTGGTTTGAGTGGTCCACAGCTGAAAGGCCTGTCGGGCAGGGGAGTCAGGGGTGTCGGCCGGTTTGAGGGTTGCCAGGTTGAGGCTCGGGTGACTATTCTTGGTGACTACTTCTTTTGTTGTTAAAATGTAGTATACGAGGGCTTTAGACGACAAATCTTGCCCACCACTATCTATACAGCAAGGATTTCTGATTGTTCCAATTACTTCTAGGAGCTAAAACACCATTGGATCTAACACACTTAAAAAAAGTTCAAATACACACACAAAGACAATCAGGATCATCTGTAGCAGCCCTCACAAAAGTCATTACATTCAAAGCACCTAATTAAGCTTCTTCAATCTTGACAGTCATCATGTTTGCATCCATCAGAGGTTAGAGGAGCTTCTTTTATCTGCAGACGCTGATTGTAGCTGCTGCTCTGCATTAATTCATCATAAAGCCGTTCTGGAAGGGGGGAGGAATGTGAAGTGTTAACGTTAAATTAAAAGGAGCCACATGTACAATGAGAGGAATGTGGCATAATGAGAAGAACGAGGCGGCAGCAAATTTTCCAGAGCTCATGGAGAGCTCTCCTGTTGATTAGCTCACAAGGTCTGGTCAGGTCAGTGGAAGCTGTTCCACACGTCGTAGATGTTGAATCATCACAGTGTTTTTCCTTCAGTTTATTGTCGCAAGTTGATGAAAGCGTTAATGAAACATTAATCTCATTATCATTATTTTTCTTTTCTTTTTTTGCTGTTATAAAAGCAACAACAATAACAACAGTATTGATGATTCATGATTCACTCTGAGAAAAGAGGCAGGAAAAAGAAAAACATCACACTCATAATCCAAACATATCTCACCTCATTCTGATATATTGTTATGACACCATTTCACTTCGCATGAACGTAATTATATCTGTTATATTCAAACAAAATGTTCTAATCCTTTTGGCTGTGCTAATCACATCTTCTTTGATTGGGACTGAAGACTCCACTCATCTGTGTTTCTCTCCTTTCACACTTTATATTCTTATTATCTAATTTTCTTTTCAAGGCCGTGATTATTCTTGGTCCAGAAATGAACAATAATTGCTGCCCTACCACTTACAGCGTCTGTCAAACAGCGGAATAAAAGAGGAGTTCTTTCAATGGTCAATCAACAATGAAGTACATTAATCATTATCTTACATTACCGTGCCTTGTGTTGTGCACAAAACATGCTTCTGGGAGAATTAGAATGTCTTTTACCCTCACAATTATGCATCACATTTGTATGGTTACGTATAACAAGTATGAAGAAATAGACTTTACAAAGAGGAAAGTGCTTTGATCATATACGGTAAGCCTCAAGGAGATTTCGCCTGAGAGTCTTTGATGTGAATCAGTGCATGAAAGACAGGTCCAATTGGCCCAGGGTGAACCTCAAATGTGCTCTCTGTAATCATGTGTTTCATGTCAGGTATATTAAAATAAAATACCTTGTGGTTTATAATGTAGTTTTTGCATGAGACTCATTTCCTGAGTGAAACACTGAGCGATCACACGGGCGTCTCGCCGCTGCCTGCTGTGGAGGACGGAGACAGAATGGAAGCCAAAGCCCGAACAGTTGTTGTGTTAAGACTTTCATAGACACTTGGATTGTAGCACCTAATTACCATCAGATGGATGGACCCAAAAGGTCAGACGCAGCCTTTTTTTAAACACGCCACCAACATGGCTCTGGGGACATTGATGTCACTCTGCCCGTACCTCAGTCCAACATTTTCCAAATGGGAAATATCTCAACAATGGACACGGACTGAATGGATTTCCATTATATTTGGTTTACTCACACCGAGTCCTCAGAGGATGAATCCTAATTAGTTCTTCATTTTGCCTGACATTTCATCTCGCGCTGTCCATTTGATTGAAATCTCCACCTTAAGTTCTCGATACAATGCTGCAGAATTTATGAACTATTTCCCACCATCCTCATCTAAATGTTAAAGGGCTCGAGATTGCAGCTGATGTCAGGGTCCTCCTCTCTTACTCAAATGTGTCAGTAAATATGAAGAAACTTTTCCTCAGCTTGGTTTGTCCATTCATGCTGCTGTAGATACAAAGCAGCGCCATAAAGCAAGGTCCTTGCCAAAAGTACATATAAAAGGCTTATTCTAAGGCAACAAACACCCAATGATTGCTGTATCAAATTGTTTATATATGTATGCAAACATACTTATGGGTCAATTCAGTGTCCCTTAAAGTTATACTGAAAAGACTGCTTTGACTGAAGAAATGTTTCCCTATGATGACGTTCTCAAATGTCTTGTTTTGTCCACAACCCAAAATGATTCAGTTTTTAATCATTTCTTTGTTATATGGAGCAAAGAAACCAGAAAAAATTCACATTTAAAAAGCTGAAAAATCAGAGAAATTGTTTTTATGTAAAATGTATTGATTATCAAAACAGTTGGTGATTAATTGAGTAAGATTAAATTGTTGGAGCTCTACTTGCAAATCAGTGATTGAAAAAAAAAAAGCCTCTGGGTGGAGAACCACCGTTTACAACTCAACACTTCTTCCTCTTGATTTAAATGTCAGTTGTCTTATAACATAACCACTGCCACCTACTTGGTTACAATGTGGCATCTGGGACACATGCATGGAACACCAGACTGAGGCAGACCATCATTTTACTATGAATGGAGACCATTCAGAAAATGAGATCTGTTGCTCATGCTCCTGAACTTCTCAGCGGGAACTCAACACACTGGTCACGTTAGTTGAAACCCTTTTACTGTGACTTGGCACCGACTGCACCTTCACTCTGTGTGTTTGGTTGCTTTTGGTGTTTTAGAAACAAAGAAATCCAGAATTATTTTCTGTGCCATTGTTCTGCCTACGCTGACCCTCACACTTTGACCTGTGTGTGCTGATGTCATGTTATATAATGCATAGTAATAATTTAACATTCTATAAACATGTTTTAATATGTTCTTGAACAAGCAAATTATCATTCAGGGTAAAAAAAAAAAAGGGCAAAAAAGAAGAATTTCTGATTTAAAAAAAAAACCAACCAAACTATTTAAACCCTGCCTGAGATCCCCACTTCCTGTGCCCTTGTAACCAATATGAGTTCAATCAATCAGACAACATAAATATCCACTTTTCCCGTTGGGCTGACCTTGGCCACTTTAGCATAGGACAGAAACCCCTGTGCAAACACAGCGTTATTACACCACAGCAACACAGTCAATGCTACCTTTCCAAGTTCCTTCTGTTCGAAACATTGAAAAGATTGAGCTTAAACAGGCCACTGGTCTGTTCCGGTTTGTTCTATGTGACACCTGTAAGAGAGAAGAGCCATGCTTTCATTTGGCCTTCATGTCATTTCTTTATCTCTCTGATGGCATTTTCTGCTCTATGTGACCATATGATGTTACCTTGAGCTGGTGAGGCCGTCATTTTCTATGATAAAGGAGGCTAAATCCAACAATGACCCAGAGGGGAGATAAGTGGGTTAGGGTTAAGTAACATTAAACAACAACAGCCAACAGTTGCAGTTCATTTTTGTCCTTGAATATTTTCAGATAGTTTTTAATGAAAATCTTTCTAACAGCGCCGTAATCTTGATGTTGCAAAATTGTTATCTGTCAGTACGATGCTCCCGCTGTTCAGACGTCCCTGTGTGATTTTAATAAGGTCCTCGTACGTCCGTGTGGAGATAGAATTTGAAGACAAATAGGATTTAAGGAAACGTATTACCTCTTGTCCCTCTCTGAATACAAAGGGCAGACCTCAGTGCTATCACAAAGAAAACAGCTTAGCAGCAGAGCATTTGTTTTCCATTCAGAGGCAGAGAAGCACTTTGTCTTTCCAATCGTTACCTGTCTGTGAATCAGTTGCTCCATTAAAGGAGAGCCTAAAGAGGGAGGTGCTGTCTGGGGCTAAATTGCAATTAGTCGGGCTGCGAGTGAAGCCGGCACCAGTTAACGTGGGATATTGGAGAGCAAGGGCCTCGTAATCAGGCTTTGGTCATGTAGAACAATGCATAAAATTAAATTGACATTAATGAATACTTGTGTAATGAAAATGGAGGAGTAGAGTTAATTGCATGTTACAGTGAGTGTAATGCCCAGATAACCTTGTGTCTAATGCTATTCTTAGTCTTGACTGCCAAGCCTCTCACCGTGGCTCCTCTCGGCAGGAAGTCATTAAAGCTTGGGAGTAGATAATGCCAGTGTGCCGAAACCCGGAGTAGCTACAATCTTGCAAAGACTTTCTTTCACTGGCTTTTTTTTTTTTTCCTTAAGTGGGCTACGCTGAAGTCATTTGTACACAGTCTGAATGAAATTAAAGGTCACTGGTGCTCTGCATTTATGTCTGGATGGGCCTTTAGAGTTGGGCCCACTCACCTACTGTGGCTGTCACACAAGAGAATAATGGCAGGAAAACCTTCAGCCGACAGCCGTCGGATATTTGCCGCAGATGAAGAGGATTTGAGTGACAGCTGCTTTGACTGATTCATAAATTAAATCATGTGGAGGAACAGTTTGAAAATGAAATCATTCAGATGATTAAATTCAGAAATTCAGTTCAACTTTTATTGTGCAGAATGAGCCCCCCCCCCATTTGTAGGATTGTTTTTGAAATGATACCATGTGATCATTATTCTGCGAATATTCTTTACTTTGAGTTAGGGTCATATAATTTGAATTATTGCACTTGTAATCCCTGAATTTAGTTGAAAAGTGAAGGATGGCAATTTGATTGACAGGAAGAAATGGTATGTTTTGTAAAATGTTTTCAGTTTCTCGTCTGTTTTTAAAAATTCCCGGCTGCTGTGCTCAGTGGCAGAGTGATCAACTCCCAACAGCAAGATCAAGGAATCAATCATCTAGTTCTTCCCGTCTACTGTCACTGAGAAACACACTTAATTTACTAATCTTACCAAAGTCACTCTGTTTTCTTGGGCTGGGCATTGCTACTGATTTCCTGAATTGATTTGGTTCCGATTCACCAACACCCGATTAGATGAAAACAATCAGGCATTACAAACTCTTATTAGTTAAGAATTGCATTTAGTTCACATAATGGCACATCCATTATGTGTAACCAGATTTTGACTCTCTTTTTTTTATCACCGATCCACACTCCAGTCCAGTAGGTGGCAGTAATGCACCTTTAGGCCAGCCAGCTGCTAACCACCAATAAACCCAGCAGAAAAATAAAGATTAATTTAACATAACTGGTGCGTTGTATTTGTAGTTGGAACTCATCAGGATTTCCAACAAGGAGCAAACTCACCAACCCCGACATGGGATTCCAAGATGGCTGCCCCTGTACGAACACTGCTACTTTTAGTCACGTTAAAAGCACTTGTGTCGTTTTTGTGTAACAGTTTCATTTTGAATATGTTACTATGCTGTTTTGTTAACAATGTCTGGAGCGACATACCTTTGTGTTTCCAACTTTGTCACTCCCAGTTCGAGTTCCGAGTTCCGATGTAAATGGAAGACAGCGGAAACCTCTCCAAACGTCTCTCATTCTTGGTTAAATGATGACACAATTGCAGGTTTCATTCCCATGGAGCCACTTTTTCTGTTTTTAATATAATATCTGGACCAAACTGTCCACACACTGTCTTGGTTCAGAAACAAAATACAATACTTTGCCTCATGGCAAAGAATCAAAGGACTAAATGTTGAATCTTTCTGTCCACTATTGAACCACAACAATGCTTATAATTCATAAATGAACATTTATTTTATAAATATTTTTAAACTAACATTCTATATATAAATCATACATTTTACAGGCCTTGTTTACATGAAATATTGGACACATTTTACTTTTCAAATTATTTAAGTTTCTGATGGTTTAAGGATCACATGGTCACATAAATAGTGTATTATAAAATCTGATTTTAAAAATATGATCACATGTCATACTGTTGTATTCCAGCATAGACTAATATGGTGATGACAGCACACAGATAGTGGAACAAAAGGGGCGGTTCATCCTCAACAGATGCCTCGTGTTCATGTGATGAGCAGATTTAGAACCTCTGTGGTTGCACTTTAATGGACAGTTTAATTAACAAACTGTAGTTTTTTCATAGCCGCACATCAAATACATGTTCAAGCCATAACTCAAATATTTATGAAAAAAAACAGAATAAAATGAGCCTTTCCTCTAACACGAGGTGGAGATTTTTCTCTAACACGAGGTGGAGATTTTTCCTCTAACACGAGGTGGAGATTTTTCCTCTAACACGAGGTGGAGATTTTTCCTCTAACACGAGGTGGAGATTTTTCCTCTATCGCGAGGTGGAGATTTTTCCTCTAACACGAGGTGGAGATTTTTCTCTAACACGAGGTGGAGATTTTTCCTCTATCACGAGGTGGAGATTTTTCCTCTAACACGAGGTGGAGATTTTTCTCTAACACGAGGTGGAGATTTTTCTCTAACACGAGGTGGAGATTTTTCCTCTAACGCGAGGTGGAGATTTTTCTCTAACGCGAGGTGGAGATTTTTCTCTAACGCGAGGTGGAGATTTTTCTCTAACGCGAGGTGGAGATTTTTCTCTAACGCGAGGTGGAGATTTTTCTCTAACACGAGGTGGAGATTTTTCCTCTAACACGAGGTGGAGATTTTTCCTCTATCACGAGGTGGAGATTTTCCTCTAACACGAGGTGGAGATTTTTCCTCTATCACGAGGTGGAGATTTTTCCTCTAACACGAGGTGGAGATTTTTCTCTAACACGAGGTGGAGATTTTTCCTCTATCACGAGGTGGAGATTTTTCCTCTAACACGAGGTGGAGATTTTTCTCTAACGCGAGGTGGAGATTTTTCTCTAACGCGAGGTGGAGATTTTTCTCTAACACGAGGTGGAGATTTTTCCTCTAACACGAGGTGGAGATTTTTCCTCTATCACGAGGTGGAGATTTTCCTCTAACACGAGGTGGAGATTTTTCCTCTATCACGAGGTGGAGATTTTTCCTCTAACACGAGGTGGAGATTTTTCTCTAACACGAGGTGGAGATTTTTCCTCTATCGCGAGGTGGAGATTTTTCCTCTAACGCGAGGTGGAGATTTTTCTCTAACGCGAGGTGGAGATTTTTCTCTAACGCGAGGTGGAGATTTTTCTCTAACACGAGGTGGAGATTTTTCCTCTAACGCGAGGTGGAGATTTTTCTCTAACGCGAGGTGGAGATTTTTCTCTAACGCGAGGTGGAGATTTTTCTCTAACACGAGGTGGAGAGTTTTCTCTAACACGAGGTGGAGATTTTTCCTCTAACACGAGGTGGAGATTTTTCCTCTATCACGAGGTGGAGATTTTCCTCTAACACTTGCGCAGAGCCGACTCTTTTGTCTATTACATCTGTCTGATGTAATATTTCATCCATTTTTGAAGTTGCTATCAGGCAGCTACTGTACATCAAAGGGGCCCACTAGTGGCCTTTAGATTGACGGCCCACTGGTGTCCACGTTGTTTTTAATAGGGTCTTCACAGCAGGCAGCGATACAACCATTTGTGTTCCTCGGCCGTTTCTCCGGGCTCCCTGTTGCTTGCTGGTTTCTCTCCCCATAATGAAAACTAAGACAATGTAGGGCTTTTCCTGGAGGGGTTGAGTCAGTTTGATCAGGACTGGACCACGGCACATGTCGAGGTCACAGCCAAAGCAACACATGCAAGATTTACTTGTTGTGTCAACATTGTAGGGTTTTCTGAAGGCTGCGCGTGCTTACACTTCCTTGGCAGTACAGTTATGCATTGATTATGTTTACATGGACAGCAACACATGAACATTCCTATACAAACCCAATAAAAAACAATACTCTAATGAAAACACTGACATGTAAACAGCATTTTCTGATTAGCTTAACCTGAATGAGGTCATATACTGAAGTATTAATGTGTTGTTTAAAGGGATATTGACATTATGAGGTGTGTGAACATTGGATATATTATGTGCTGGACGTAATATATTGTAGGTGTGAGTCATTATTGGACTATAGAGCTCTTTAAAGGCCCTTTGCACACCTATTCAAGTTGTATTTATATAGCACATTATAAACAACAGGAGTTGAGCGTAAAGTGATTTATGAAAAGGTTTACAAAAGCTTTGACACGGTTTACAGAAACAAAACAAAGCAAGTCAAAGTCGGACAATATGACCAAGAGGAATTCACTTGTGAGCTCATAAACCGGTATCCAGTCAATGAAAATGTCAAAATGTCAGTAAAGGAATGTTGTGGAGAATCTTTTAGTATCTCTGCATCTAAATGGGTTCACATCTGACCAATGGAAATGTGTGTTGTTGATGATGTACCACTAAAAATATTCAGATATGCACACAGCTGGGACCGTTTATGAACCAACAGGACTTTCCATCAAACAGGTTGAATGAACTGTATGAAATTACTTGAGAATGCTTTTACTGAAAGAAATGAAATGTCTTTTCAAAATCCAGACCATGTTCTGGTGCACTGATGATGACAGAATGGAATGGATGTTTAAGTTTAATGTCTATAAGTGTATACTTTCCATGCAAATCTCTGTGCCTCAGTGTCGTGCCTTGGTATTTCTTTTTTGTTTTATTCAGCAAAAGAACACCGGCCAAAAAGTGAAAGAGCAGCTTGTCTTCATCATGTCACACTTAATGGGAATAGTGAGGATGCACCGAAATGTACTTTACCATTTCATGCCATTAATTTGTTTCACCCTTGACGTGCATTCATTGCATGCCAGAGAAGATGTTTTGAAAGGAGATAACGTCAGCCAACAATGATAAAAGGAATCCAAGAACATTCTTTAAAATCAGGCCAGTTGAATAATGGTACAGTAATGGCAGTCTGAGATTTGTTGTTGTAGCAACGCTATAATGACCGTACAGTATCATTATTTCTCAATCACTTCATTGGAAGACATCCAGAAAACATGTATGCAGTTTTAAAAACAGCTTAAACCTGAACAATAGCATGACCCTCACTCTCTTACATGCCATTAGTGATCTGTACTATGTCCAGCTGCATCCTTCGTAGACCAGACCGTCTTATTTTAGTTCAGCCTCCAAATACACCCCCTGAAATGAGACATTGCTGATAATTAATTCAGAATAAGGTCAAAAGTTGGATGTATTTTACAAAAATGTTCAAACTTTTAGGAGTCTGTATGTGAGCAGTATTGAATATTAGTGTTGAGAAAATCTGTTGCTTTACCTTTGTGTATTAAAGCTGCAGCCTTCACTTTGATCCACTTCACTGCATAAACTGCTTTCCACTGCCTGGAGCTGATTTTGTAAATGTCTCAACTTATGCTGATCTGCATAAATAGATAAATCCAAACTGATCAGGTGGTTAAATTGTTGATGTCAACTTATAATTTTCTATATATCAAGTAAATTAAAAAGTCAGGAGTGAACGTCTCCACACGCCTTGGTAAACTTTTGCAGCACACCGACACTTGGGGCGATGCTGACTTACCTGTCTGAAAGGGAGCAATGAATAATTTGATCACATTTTTCATTTCACTCGAGTGCTGAACAAACAGGAATCTGTGATTAACAGTTTTAATTAGGATTCTAACTTGACAAATTCTTATAGCCTCGCAACGTGCTGAAGATGAATAAATCACTGGCCCGGGATCATCAAGCTGCCTCCTAAGTGAATGTGCCTCCAGATTACTTTGTGATTCCACAAAGTGTGAGTCAGCCAAGGCTGAGTGCTTTGAACTAATCCTCTTCACACCACATGTCAGGTGGGGGAAGTTTATGTCCACTCCATGGGCTGACTACCTCGCTCAGGTATGGGACCCTCATGCTTTTCCTCTGTGACTCTTGAAAGCTGGATGTCAAAACTGAGTGGACCCGGTGTTAGTGATCCTCACAGTGTGTATCAGTGTGTCTGCACACCTGGGCCGCGATGACACTGGAAACCTTGGCGTTCTGGAGAAGTTGTGAGATGTCAAGCTGAGGTTCACACCCAGGTCATGCTGGCAGTTTGTCAACTGAAGGAACATCTCATAATTTATGTGTTTGCGTTGGCAAAGATGGGAAACAAATTAAGATTGTTTTTGTGTTGATCACTAAAGTCCACCACACGGCGGTGTCGAGGCTAGCATTGATGCTGCACTGTTCGAATTCCGGATTGGCCGAGGACTGGCGACCTCCATGTGGAGGATAAAGTGTTTGACAATGAATGATGAACTACAGTTGTTTGATCATGAAATCATGGTGTGATGTTCAGGACACACATCCTTCTGATCGCTCAGCACGCTATGCTATGCTAACCGATGCAGCTTTACATCTCAACCGCATTGATCAGCAGTAACTCAGGTGAATGATAATAATGATAATAATAATAATAATAATAATAATAATAATAACATTTGTGTTGTTAATACTACTACTACTACTAATAATAATAATAATAATAATAATGATAATAAAAGGAAATAACCTGTTAAATTTACACATTGTGAATGTAACAACCCAAGGGCTAATCTGCAACATCCAAATGGGCTAATGCTAGCGATAACTACTCATTTTCATTTTGGATGCTCACATAAAGCAACAGACAAGGATTATAAATATTTCAACTACAGCAACTGAAGAGAAATAGACTTTATTTACTTTGCATTGACGTGATTGACATGACACGACCACTGACCAGTCCTCTGTGCTGCCTGAAACTAGTTTGTTTGAAGACTAATGTGGAGCTTGATCCAAGCAGCCTTTCAAGACTGGCAATTTCAAATGTGTTCTTCAACTGTAAACATGCCCAATCGTGGTCACTGGATTCAGGCAAATTGAGCTTAAACACATGCAGTGTGTAATGTGGTTCAGCTCATGAGAAGTTGCATCGACTGTAAACTCATAGCCACAAAAGAGCTGCACTGTAATTTTTGATTGAGTTGTAAATGAAGATACAGAGCATCACTCAACCCCCATGACCCGCCCCAGCACCAAATTTAAACATCAGTAATGTGCACTGGTGCACTGCAATTCCATTGTGAAATGTTAAATTTAAATCTTGATGATATGCATCATAACTATTGTAATCAGACAAGCTTCCAAGCCTCCATTATTAATTGTCCAAAGCATGATGATTTATTGTAGTCCTGCAGAATGATTATTAATTTTCTGGTTGATTATACCTGTGGGCGGCAACAACACTGTTCTGCACTCAAGCATCTGCTAAATGAAAAAGTATTCTTCACATAAAAAGATGTCCTTGGAGAAACAACAGCTCATTTTTTACTTTAATCAAACATATGTAAAGTGCTGTTGATTAAAGGTACTGTGGCATGCATTCACAGGGGAAATATGTCATAAACATTATCTGATGACTTCCTTTGTTCAAACTTGTGAAGGGAAAGAAAAACTTTATTGTGCGTGGAGTCGAGTCCAACAAGCTATTGTTCTCATCTATCAGTTGCATGCTGTAACTTGGCACAGCACTTAAGAGCTGCACCCCAAACTGCACCTGCACTGCAACAAAAATGTGCCGTCCTGGTGTATAATGGCAGTGTGACACTGGTAGTTTACATTCCAGGGAAACAGCGGAGAGTGACAGGAGTGTGTGTGTACAACACAAGCCGCTCTCAGCCGGGCATGCCTGGGTACGTCTGAGCTGCAAACAGCAGGCCAAGTTCAAACTTCACGTCAGGAATCGCTGGGATCTCGACACTTAGAGGAATGCACAGGTGCAGACACTCTGCAGCAGACAATCCCTGCTAGCACTTGATCAATTTGACACTTTGCAGGGCTGAGGCCAATGGCGAGTTCCTGCGGGATTGTGATTGGGCCTTGTGCAACAAAAGAAAGGAAGTCCATTGAGCTGTTTTTTCCTTGCCTCTGGTCTCGCAGATTCACAGCTTAGTAAATCAGGTTCCTCCTGCTCATTTGCAGCTTCACAGCTGACGGTTGTTTAATAGCACTCACACTCTGATAAGCTCAGCATCTGTATCCAGTGGCATATTAATCTATCCATGTCAAATTAATCAATGCGGGGGCTGCTACCTGCATGCTTCCACTTACCTTACTAATATCAGCTGACACGTTTTTATCAGGGATCACGTCCCTATAGAACCCATCTCACTGCATATACACTCACCAGCCGCTTTATTAGATACACCTGTTCAACCGCTTCTGAAGGCAAATATCTAATCAGGCTCAAGTCACATGGCACCAACTCAGTGCATTGGAGCATGTAGACATGGCTGGTTAGAGTAATCTCTAGGATTCACAAGGAATAGTCCAGAAGAGAGAAACTATCCAGTGAATGACAGTTGCCAGAGGTCAGAGGAGAATGAACCAAGAGACTCAAATAACCGCTTGTTACAACCAAGGTAAAAGGAAGACCATCTCTGATGACACAACTTGACCTCCAACTCTGATGCAGATAGGCTACAGCAGCAGAATAAGAACAACACCAGGTGCCATTGCTGTCAGCTAAGAGCAAGAAACTGGAGCCATTTGAAAAGGCTCAGCAAAACCGGGCAATATAAGATTGGAAAATTGTTGCCCGGTCTCAGGAGTATCGATTTCTCCTGTGACATTCAGACGGAAGGGTCAGAATCTGGTGTAAGCTACATGAAATCATGGATCCATCCTCATGCATGTCAACAGTTTAGGCTGCTGCTCGTGGTGCAATGATGTGGGGCATCATTTCTGGCCACACATTGGGGACAAAGCCTACCTGAATATTGTTGCTGACCATGCCCACCCATCTTCTGCACCATGTCACAAAGTTTAACTAACCCCAAACGGGTTGCTTGAACATGGAAATTAGTTCTTTGAATTCAAACGGCCTCCCCAGTCGCCAGATCTCAATCCAGTAGATAGAGATTTGCATCATGTTTAGTCAACAAATCTACATGGAATGTGTGATGCTATAATGTCTCCATGGAATGTTTCCAGTGACTGTATGTATGTAGAACTAAACCAACTCTCAAAGCAAAAGGGGGTTCCACTGTCTTAGCAAGGTGTACCCTAATAAACCCTAACCCTAATAAAAGGCACTTCAGTCTACATATGTATGCATTTGAAAGTAGTCATTTTGCAGTTGTTTCCATTAATAATCTGCTCTACTCAGTACCACTCATGGAGACAGACATGTAATCTCAGAAGAGGATATCTGAAAAGCTCTATTTGCAGCTTCATTGATCACGAGAGATATCAGTGTCCCTCAAACAACATTTCCCAGGACTTTCATTAACTGAATTAAATTAAATATCCAATTAAAGTACTTCACTCATAAAATTAGAGAGGAGAGACATGATGTAGTATTTTAATGATACTGATTAGAGATGCTGCCTAACATCACAGTCCTCTTATCTTAAATTACATGAGTATTTATTTGGATTAGTACACCTGACAGACCGGTGCTTTGGAAGGAAGGCGGCTTTCTGTTCAGCGCCCTCCCCCTCCTCTCTGACCACAAAGAAGGAGAAGGCAGATTAATTAACAGACCTTTGCAGCCAATGAAGACAGGTGGCAATAATCCTGACAAGAGACAGATATGAAGCCTCCCATACAAAACCAATTTCAACTGCACTCCATTTTTCAAAAGCTCATCAGGGTGAAGAACGACAGAGTTGAACCCGTGTGGCTGCAGAATTTGTTTCTCTCTGATTGCCTTGTCAGGATATCTTATCCGATGGCAGATGACCAAAACCCCAACCGTCACAGACAAACTCGCCTCGTTCCCCCCGCTCAGACACAAACTCTTTCACACAATGCATTGTCTGTCTTTCCCCTCACACACACAGACAGCATCCCCATACCGTGTTTCACTTTCCCACAAGGAGCCATGACACTGAAATTGACCATCCACCTAACGACACTTGGTATGCATGTCTGTCTTTCTGTTTTCAACCACAGTTAACAAGTTAATTAAGCTAACATTAGTGCCAGTATAAAAATGCATACAAATGCATTTGACAGCTACACAGGATAGTGTGCTAAAAGACTGCCACTAAAGCTGAATCTAAATGATAGGGTTGGCAACCAAAGCTGGTACTTTTTATATGGTACCAACCAAATGATGTCGGTACTACCAATAATGCCTCCATTCTGGTGTTTTGTGACGTGAAACATTTGGGAAACATTGTTCTAAATGATCAAATTGAGATGTTTCACAGCTTGAAAATTGAATACTAACGTTTCTGTTTTTACACAGAGAATGAAGTACCAAAAAAAATTTACTATTGGGTACTGGTCCCGAATTCAAGGTGCTGGTACAGATTTAAATGTGAAAGTATGGGACCCAATACAATAGGTATTCAGTGACCCATGGAAACAAAGGCAGTGTTGCCGTGTTTATCTATTGAATCGAATGGGTAAAAAATATATAGATTAAACACCTTTTAAGATGACATGAAATGAGTGCGATACTTATTATTCGCCAAAGCAAGTAAAATGCATAAAATCCAGTACATATGGGTCTGCGTGGGGGGCATTTGGGTGAAATTGGTAGATTTTATCTACACAAAGTAACTAAAAATATCTGTATCTAAACCGCACGAGTCACACTGCAGCCACCACAAGTAAACATTTAGGACGCACTGAAAATGTCTGTAAAATGGCAATTTCAAGTGAGATTGGAAACATACGCTGAAACATCCTTTCACACAACATGGGCTTAATTTCCTGGAAAGAGGCAACACTGCTTCCCAACTGAGCAACGTCTGTTACCAAGGGTAAATAATCTATGTCATAAGAGCTTAAATGCCACACAGGCATGTTTTTCTTACCATCTACACTGCGGATGTGGCACGCAAATGGCCAATTTTGTTTTACCAACCACTTAAGGACAAATATTATTTCTTATTTACAGTGCATTGTTTTGTTAGTTTAATGGATCTAAAGGTTCTAAAACTTTTTCAGTATGCTCAGAAACATGCAGCCCAGGAGCTAATCAGGACTCAGCCGCAGCAGAAATGGAACTGTTTTGATATAGAACATTGTTTGTGCCTGTTAATCTTGGTTATTGTCTCAGGTATAATGAGGGTATTTATCTGAATAGAAAGGACCCCACTCGGGGTGTGCAGACATACATTCAGCAACGCATTATAGTAATGCTGCTATCCATTGGCAATTAGTACATAATATTGCCCTGCACTTCCATTAATGTGATTGAGCATGTCTGCATTAGCAGAATATGCGGCACTATTTTCTCTATGGTAACCCTCCCGGAGAGAGCCCCAGTGGTCGATGATAGGATCCACCCTGACTGTCCAAATAGCACTCCCTCTGGGACATTAATTTCTAAGCAGTCCCACGATTGAGTCAAAAGAGAGAGAGAGAGAGAGAGAGAGAGAGATCACTGAGCATGAAGAGTAGGGAGTGGAAAGCACACTTCTCAATTAAAAAAAATAAAAAGAAATCTCAGGCTGAAGGTATAATGGCAAATTAATTTCCCAGAGATTAATGTACAAGGTAAATATTTTAGTGTGAGTACTTATCTTCTGAAAAGTCAGTGCATGGACACCACCTCACTCCCTGCCCCCTGCCTTGCTTTCCTGGCGTGTGTTGGAACAGCTTAGATGCATAAGGAGTCTAATGAGAGACGAGATTCCAGGCTGCCTGATGGCTCTCATCAATCACCTTTCTCCTTTGGAGGTGTGATGTCGGGCAGGAGGGGGAGGAGGAGGAGGACGGATGTGTGTGAGTGGGAAGGCATCAGGCTTTTAATCTCAATAAGTTAATAGACTTTCTGGTCTGGTCCCTCTAAGTAGAACTTCATTCTTGTTGTTGGCAAACAAGCAGCAGGCACACAGGAGACTGTCTGAGGAGCGAACCACTTGGCATTTCCATATTACGCAGTTAATTTGTGTTGCACCCGAACTCAGGATATCTAACTAAAGTTAGTCAATACACCAATAATCAGTCAAAGGTTACTAAGGACTGAGGCATTTTCGGGGAAATAAAAACAGATCTCTACTGAAGCAGGTACATGTACGCTACATTATCATTCCTTAAAGAAATATGTGGTTTGCACATATTTTAGCAGCCACTTTTACTAATAGCAAATTAGTTTGTTTCCAAATTTCACTGAAGATAAACAGTAATATTCGAAAACTCCGACCCAAACCACACAGGAAACAGCACTGAAACCTCAGGAATGTAATTATAACGTTGTGTTGACATCTGAAGGGGAATTTGACTGTTGGGTAAACCTCCTCCTGAACTGTGCATGTCATCATACCTTAACAAACCAACACTGGCTGTGGCTTCCCTGTCTCTGTCAAGCTTTGGAGCCTGGGTGGTGTGATTGTTTCTTTGCTTTTCCAAAACCGAGACGCAAGATTGTAAAAACATGCAGATAATGTACCAAACTATATATGTTTTTGTATGCAAACAGTGAATGTGACAGAGCAGTGTTTAGGCCAATGTCCCATATCTACGTACTGAAAAGTGTACATACAGTATGGTAAAAGAAGTATGATATGCTGTATGTGTGTGTGTGTGTGTGTCTCCATAGTGACATACAGCAAATGCACTACTCGACTCAACTCGACTCTGTTCAGTATCAGACACTTTGTTTTTCATACTGAATCATTAGAATCAGTGAATTAAAAAGATTAAAAAGACTCCTCTGTTAATATTGAGATTTTAGAAATGTCCTTGCTTAATGTTGGAGATGAACGAATGTTTCGGGATTGTTAAGTCTTATTAACTGATCTACAGTTCGCCGTTGTTCGGTTTCATTCTTGTGTCGGACGTCGCGCTCATGACTCTTCAATGATGGCACTCTCAGCCATGTGTTGATATTACCCCATACTCATAGTAATTGTATATTAGAAATACCTTATTAGAAATAGTTAATGTATTTATGTCATATGGTTTTACTGCATGTAATTGCTATATGTATTACATTTGCACATGGGAAATATTAGGCCTAGATCATTACTTAGTCAACCGTATCATTACTTAAACCCATTTTCCACCCTTGAAAACCCTACTAACATCTGGCTTTTGTGTGAATAGATGCAATCGGCATTCACTTCCAGATCGAATGACGGCAACAGACTCAGGGTTTTTATTGGCTCCAGCTCCAATCTACAGAAATGTCAACATGACATTGGGGCGAATGTGCTGACTTCTTCTTAAACTGGCAGTCTGGACCTTAGGTGTGCACCTTTTCCAGCTCAACATTATGGCCAGAACCACCAAAAGCAACAATCTGAAATCACTTTGAGATTGAAGTGAAAGAAATCTTAGTGAATTGTCTCTAATCTCTGTTGTACTTTCTTCTCCGCGTGTTACTCCTGATTCTTCCATGTGCATTGCATGTGGCACTAGTTGACGCACGTTAAAGTTTTCAAGCGTCAGCCAAACAAATCAGGTGAGGCAAATATACCAACACAGGCGCTAGTAGAGGTCCACCAACAGGACAGGCATACCAGGCAAATGTTTGGGGCCCGAAGAAAAGGGGGGGCCCCCCAGGTACATTTTAAATTTTCCAAAACAACCATAAAGCACCCTAATATGCAGCTCACCAATTATTATTACATCCAAACCCCCGTAATTGAGCCCCCAAAAAACATAAATGACAAGTGGGCCCCTGAGAGCCATTCATAATTTTATGTTTTGCAATGATATCAATTAAGCCCCTAAAACCCCACCTCACCACAACATCAACCCCCCTAATGGGGCCCCTTCTGACTGGTGGGAGGATGGGTGAGAAAAGGTCTCACCTCTGGAAACGCACCGACCTACATGACTGACCTGCGAGTGGCAGTAATGAGCCCCTCACTATTGAAGCCTGCTGGAGTGGAATGACAAGTGTGGGCCTGACAGGCTCATTCAAGACATCAGCGTGGTGCAGTACACCATACAACAAGTGCACTTAGCAATGTAGACATGGCAGACGTCACATAACCATCACTTCATCAACATTAGCAGCTCTTGTTACACAGTCAGTCATGAGAGACACTGCTCTGCTGACCTCTGATAGCGACCTCCAGCACCGAGCATTCGACCTGCACACTGTCACACATCGATATGACGTAAACATCTGAATCCAGCGTTACACTTCCTGCCTCCACGTTGCTCGTGATAGCTGTTCTGTCAGCGTGTGAATGGGTTTGAAAGACGTGTGACAGAAAACGAGCTGCACCTAAATGCGGCAGAACTGTAGTGTAAAGCGGCTTTGAGTGTTCATCAAGACTAGAAAAGCGCCCATTTAGCATTTTGTTAATGGGGATGTTGATAATGAGTCAGTGGAGAACATACTCAGACCTTTGTCTCATTATTGCTGGTGTTTGATTTTATATCAGTCATTCAAATGAAAGGTCAAACATGTCTGACCACGACATCATGGCCATAATCCTACACTTTTCCCTTCATCCCTTCTGCTGTGCTAATGTGACAGCTAATGAATTATCTCCACACTGGACAGTGTGTATGTGTATGTGTTAGTTGTAATGTGTGGAAAATATGCAGAATGTATTTGGGTTGACTGTCCAGCGATTAATAATGATTGTGTTTGGATAAATAGTGCCCTACTTTCAGAATCTGTGGATCTAAATATTCCCAGTAGTCATCCTTTCCTGTATTGATTGATTGGTTTAGTGTTTAAAGGTCACAGTCATAAAACATCAAGATGTAATTAACACACTGTGATTTTTAACCAGTGGTTAATGTATGGAGTGTTGACTTCATAAGTTATAGCTCTCCTCTCGTTTGTGGTGCTTGGATTACCACGTGTTATTTGAATTTAAGATTAGGCTGAGAGCAAATGTAATTTCTGATGAGACAGTGTTGCTTCCTGAAAAGGGGCAGGTAAGTCTGCCAGGCTCTGTGATACATAGCCTCATATAGTGCATCTTTAATCATGTTTTTTCTAGGAACAGACGGATCACTGGCGTCTCCTTCCTCCTCTGAATCATTTGCCTCCAAAATACTTAAAAAATCTGCATCTATGCAAAGTAACATGGAGATAAGACAGATGCGATGGTCTCCTCGTGGTTACATCACTCAGCTTCTTCACAGATAATTCATTTGGCTCAGGGAATACTATACACATCTCAAGCTGCTTTTAACCTGATTCAAACAGGCTTGACCTTGAAAGGACTAAAAGCGGAGATCTTGCTGATGGATGTGACGCTAACAGCTTCATTTAAAAGCACCTTTTCAGGATTGTCACCAAAGAGTGTCCAATTGCTTTCTGTTGCCCCCCCAAAAAAGCCACAAGCACTGACCACTGTTATCAGGTTCATGTCCTTTAATAACAAAAGAAGGCCTTCAGTGTGTGGCAACGCATTCCCTCTGTTGTTACCAGGGGAGTTGAGTGGATTCATATTTCCTCTAAGATTGAAAACAGGTGTTTTGGTTTGTGAAGACATTTATCTTAATGTCTGGGCTTTCTTTGGCAGAAAGGATGGAATAAGCTTCTAGATTTTTCTCTGCTCGCAGCAGAAACACAGGAAACATGGTTTGTATTACGCAACCGGACGCAAAAGAAGATTCATTAATGCAACAGTAGCTTTTCGATTATGTATGCCATTCATTTAATAATTAATTTGAGAAGAATCTAATTTCAGATGTAATCATTTCTGAATTCTTAGTTGCCATGTTCCAAATTAATTGAAATAGATTAGTTTTTAATAATGTAATGACCTGAATGTGATCTGCAGCTGTAGACTGTCAAGAGACATGTTGAAAATCATCCTGGAATAGTTAACATTTTTTGGTTTAATCAACCGTATTCATTTGAAAAGTAGCCCGAACTAATACGGCTCCTTTTGCTCAAATCAAATGATCCAGGGGGTTGTTTTATGTTTTTTTCTTTGTTTTTTTTATCAATTTTACAATTACAAATACAATTTTATTGTTAATAATTGTAAGGTTTTTGGGGTTTTTTTTTCAATCAAATTGGGTCATTTAACTTCAGGGTTACTGAGGGTTGTATCAGCCTCTGTGCTCGCTGATTCTGGGACTCCAGCCTGAAATTCACCCATATTTTAGGAATTTAGCAAAAAGCTCACATAATAATGTCCGCCAGCTTAAGTCTACAATATCTTAACAATATATTTGCTGCTTCATCTTGCTGTTAGACAACTTTTCTGGTGAGGTTTGGTAACCACTCACTCACTCTCACTCACTCTCACTCTCCCGCACCAAACGGTCGTGGATCAACAACTCTTCTGTGCCACAATCTATAATTACTGATTTTCTCTATGGAATTTGGTGTGTGCAGTGTGCGGTGTACATGAGGGCAACAAAGTTCATTTTCCAGGCAGAAAAGGCTGTGGTTAAATTCTGTTTTTCCTTGTGTCCCAGCTGGCAGCCATGTTAGCAGTTAGAGACAGTGTCCATGTTACAAACAGGTTCCCAGTGCTGATCAGAAGCGATTGAATAGAATTCATGTATAAATAAGTGGGCCTGAAATTAGGATCCCCTCTTTCAAAGACCAGCAACTGCCACTGGTTGACCTGAACTACCCCTTTAAATAAAAACATGTTCTGCTTTCTTTGCTCTTAAATGACGGTAAACTGAATATCTTTGTTTTGTGGAAAAAAAAAAAGACCTTTGAAGATGCTGTCTATTTAAGCTGTCCATTTTTCTTTGCTTTTATGCAAAGGTATTAATTAGATGTTATGTTTATCTGACAGTGTGCATTCGCGAAAAGAGCTTGTGATCTAAAGACAGAAAAAAAACAAGGTTCATGGTTTTCATCTGGCTACACCACTGATCCACCTCCAGGGACAAACGACCACAAAGTACCCGATATGAATTGGAAACCTCAACCCAGTAATTTAATCAGAGTGACTAAAATCAAAGGAGGCAAAAGTTCAGGATCCGAATGCAATGAAATGGATCAGTTGCTTAGAACCTAGTGACATAGCTCAGTTGTGGAGGAGCAAGCCTCGACAGAAAGGGCTGAGTAATGAAGATGGATGCATTCTGTTATCAGGCAGCCACTTACTGGGGCCTGATGTAACCTTAAACACTGAGGATAGCTCAGTTGCACAAAGAATCTAATTAATGAATAGCAGCCATGAAAGAGGACGAGGCAAGTGTGCATTTGCAGATGAATTCCAGACACTAATCAAACGCTGTTCAAGTGGTTTGGTTTGTCTCCAGAGCAAAGCCATATTTGGCAAGGATTTAAGGCAGTGTTTGCATGCTGACTTAATGACTGGGTGCTTTCATTGATGCTGTGTTTTTAAGTATGGGCCGATGTGTGCATTTTTCTATGTGTGTCTTTACTGTTGATATATACGTGTGTGTTTACATGTGTTTTCTTTTTCTTGTTAACTGTTAAGTATTGTGGGGTTTTTTAAGTGCCAAGTCTGAGCTAAAGAGGACTGAAGGTACTTAACAGGTGTGAGGTTGTTCCGACATAATGGCTTTGTTTACTCTCCAATGTTGGATCCAGCTACAATTACAAGGACTTCCATGAGCGAAGCAACAAAACCCCAAAATACAGCATGTATCAAGTCTGCAGCACTTAAACACAGCAGTAACCAGACAATCACAAATAATGACGCCCTCGTTACCGTCTTAAGTCAAGGTCATACAGTCCGTGTAATGTAGCGGTCGTCATCCGTCCCTCCCTCAATGTGTGCCCGACACCTGTGCAATCCATCTCTCAAAATTTGCAAGGGCAAAGAAATGGGGACAAACTCCTGGCAAGAACCTGCCACAACTGGAAAGGAATGTGAAACAGAAGTTTCCCTATATACTTCTCTTTAAGATCTTTTTCTTTGTTGTTATTTTCAAGTTTTCGTGAACACTGCATCATTGTAATAAAGCTTAATTTAAGTAATTACACATTTCAATGTATAAAATCACAGAAACAGACAGAAAACAGAAAGCCACGGTAACTAAGGAAATTAAATAAAAGTTATCATAAAGACCAAACAATCTCCAAAAACAAGAAGAAGAAGATGACGTAAATGCAAGCACAAGAGAGGGCTGGGATTATGACATCGTTTTCCCAAAGTAGCGTATTGGTCGTCTCCACTAAAAAACACAAGGGTGGCGTTTCAAGTGTTTTGGTGTTTTAGCATTTTAGTGCTCCCGAAACAGTCCATGTTTTTGTGTTTACTGCCCTCAAGTATACTGAGACATGGACTCTCATTATTATGTATTGCATCGATCCACAGCCATGTTGAGGCCTTGTGTAGAGGCTCTCTGCAGTCAGGTCGTGTGGAAAGTATGAACCAGGCCTTGGGGTGCAGTGGAGAGCGCGTTTCAACCTTTCGTGATGTTGTGATGCAGGTCTTTGTGGTTGTTGTAGTGTCTACGGTCTTATAGACACCAGGAGTATGTTCATACTCTGTTTTATGTTCTATTTCCCTCTGAATGGGATATTCTTTTTACATAATGGACAAAAGAAATGACTTGAAACTGGTGATTGAGACAAAAAAATCTTTACTCATCAAACCAGTGGTGTCAGCCCCTGATGAACACAATTAGAAGCTAATGTGGAATTGTTTGACAACTCACATTTAATTTTAATAATTGTTGTTAATTTTCCTTTTTCTTTTTCTATCTAATTCACAAATGTAGATTGTGACACATTTGGTGCTAGCTAAAGGTTAGTGGATATATTTGTGGTTACGATGGACTTTATTGTGTTTCAAAATAAATGATTCCTGGTTCTGAAAATCACTGGTATGAAGATAAATCCATGTCCTGTTTCTCTCTCTTTATCCAGTACCAGCTCCAGTGGAGTTCTCCATGGTGGTCGGTCAGCTTCCGGTGGCAGACGTGGCTGGTGCTGATCACCGTGTTTGTTTTGCTGGGTCTGGTGCCTTATGTCGTTCACTGCATGATGACCGCCTTCATCAGCCCTCCTCCTCCCAGCTCCTTTAAAATAGCAGCAGCCTGTTTCGGTCTGCTGACAGAGATCATGCTAATCAAGTAAGTATTTCATTTTTTACCCCGTACTTATTAACCTTCATGTACTTTTTAAGAGTCAGAGTGCCCTTGGTGTGATCTCTGCACAACACAGTCAGAATACTAATGAGCACAATAATGAAAATGATGATAATGGTTCTGGTCCTGGATGTGTTTTCATTTTCCAAATGCAAATAATATTTTCAGGAAATATTTCATTTTTATGTGCGTTTCAAAACAAGACATAGCACGAGTGTCTGTGTCACCCAGATAATCATCTCTGAAAACATGTTGTTGTTCGACCCCCAACACCCGCCACCCTTCTTGTTTTCATTTAGTCCTCTTTCCCATTTTGATATTGCTAATTGGAACAATGCCTGTGGTTCCTTCAACCATTAGTAAATGAACAGCCTGTTTTTATTAACCACCTTGTAAATAAAACATTAGATTCCTGGCATAAACAATATCTACTTTGTGATGAGAAAGCAGCACATGGCAGAGACTGTAATCAGATTACAAATATAGGTAATGTATTTGTAATCGGATTACAAAAACAGGTTATGTAATCTGCGATTGCCTATAGCAGTGACTCATTCAGGCTGCACATCACTGGAAACAGATCTGGGGGCAGCTTGAGGGCGTTGATGACTGGAAGAGAGTTCCCCCGAAATCATCAAAGCTGCGCTGCGTCTGTTGTGACGTCAGCCGCAGACGAGAGAGTGATGTCATTGAAAAAAGGGACATTCATTCTTTCTTTGCAAAACATTTTAGATTTGCCATTTAAGTGCCACCATGACACAATGTTTTAAGAATGTTACTCATGTCACAACCATGAACTTAATGGATGATACCAACTGTCCACCACACTGGTGTCCACTAATTTCCTCTTGATGGGAACATCCATCCATCTTCTACCGCTTTATCCTTCACATGAGGCTCGTAGGGGGTGCTGTGCCAATCTC
The DNA here is from genome assembly GCF_958295425.1 of Solea solea. Classification (NCBI taxonomy): domain Eukaryota; kingdom Metazoa; phylum Chordata; class Actinopteri; order Pleuronectiformes; family Soleidae; genus Solea; species Solea solea. Next base: position 26,849,394 of record NC_081142.1, on the reverse strand, counting down.
AGCTGTTATAAGGCGATATAGGCGGGGTCACACCCTGGACAGTTCACCAGTCAATGGCAGGGTCACATATGGAGTGTCCAGTTTACCTAATCCCCATATTGCATGTTTTTGGACTGTGGGATGAAGCCCGGAGAACCCGGAGAACCCAGAGAACCCAGAGAAAACCCACACACACACGGGGAGAACATGCAGAAAGGCCCTTGTGCCGACTGGGTCTTCTTACTGCAAAGGCAAGAGTGCTAACCACTACACCAACCGAGTGCCTAAATGGGAACATAATTGACATTATTATTGACAAAATGGACATCATGTTCTGTTGAAGAGGGGCTGAAACTAGAGATTGAGACCATGAACTCTTTGGGAAAATCAAGTGATATTATTTTCCTTTATCTAATGCACAAATGTAGATCGTGACATACATAGATCATGTTTGGTGCTGGCTAAAGCATCGTGGATTTTACTTGTGGTTACAATTGATTATATTGTGTTTCAAAGAAGAATTATTAAAGCCAAGTTTGTTGCTTAAAAATGTTTTCTACCTATTGATTTACAGTCAATATGATGGTGTCATATTGACTGTAAATGACTTAGACATCCACATCGTGTTTCATGCTCCCGAAATGTGCTTGTGGTTGGCGTAATGATGGCATTTACTGTACATCACCGATAGCAGAGCTCTATGGACACAAAGACACATATGACCCAGGCCTTACCAAGAAACCTCATCATTTTCAATTACTTTGGTCTGACTAGTCGTGAAAATACATCTTCATATCGTCCCATGACTTTTCAAGCGAATGGTCAATGAAAAACATCGTGTTCTGTTTCTCTCCTTCCTCCAGAATTTATCTTAACTAAAATGAGAAGCTGTTTGTAATTAACTCAACAAGTCTCGTAACTTTTGTTCCCCTCATTAACCGCCTTTGCGAGGAATGTGGCGAGTGGACTGGTAATTAATAAATATGGTTTCACTGGTAATGTGCTTCTGCATCATTATGTTGTTGAAGCCCTTATCCACACTAGTAATGAGCTGTAACTTTATGACAGGAAATTGGTTTGTTTACAACACGTTCAGGAGCTACAGCGGAGGAGCTGCTTGTTTGGCAGATGTTGGCTGCAGGTACTCGCTCGCTGTTAAGAGTTGAAAGGAGTTCAGTCGCGTTGTCTCTCCAACAGTCACAGCCATAAATTACTTGTCAATGTCCATGAATCATAACGTGATGACTGTTGTTATGTTGTTTTAAAGCATTAAAGCTTAAAGTTAGACACACACGCTCAGTAAAACATGGGACAACAGAGAAAAAAAACATGTTAGCCACATAACCAAAGGCTTACTTGGTAAAATGTCAGCTTAATGCTATGATGTCTTATGTTCACCACTTCATCTCACTGTTAGACAGCTGTTTCCATTTGGAAACTGATGTTTATGTCACTTTGTAACCTAATTTAGATTAGGTTATTTTGGGACTTTGGTGTTTCAAACCCTTTGTCCAGATTCACAGGAAGGTTCCCAGTGCAAGAGGCCTTCTCACCATCCTATGTCAGTATGAGTCATTTATGCTTCACGTTACAAGTACTTTGTGTTATATATATAACACATACATATGTACCACATAAGGTACATTATGTAATATGTGACACATACTGTCATTATATACCATAAATACTGCACATTCATTGGCTTAAATTGGAGGTTTCTCCTGTACCAAACGGGTCTGCTGTCAATCGAAGCGGACATTATTAGCGGTAGAGGAGAACGGTTGGTGGGTGCCCTTATTAGAGATTGGTGGGCCTCACAGAATTGTGCCCCATGGTGCCTCTGCTGCCCGGGATGTGCCATCCTCCTGCTGCCCTCTGTCAGGGTGAATCTCAGTCACTCTTCAGCCCCAGGGGGGAAGTTCTTTTGAGGCACAACCACCTCCTCATCTCTCAACCACCATGCACCCAGCTCGTCTGTGGAATTGGGCTTTGAGACAAAGATAAACAAGTAGACAGTTTATCGCTTGGACCTGTGTTGTTTACTTGTGATCATTTATAGTGGCACTTGATGTAACATCCTGTAATGTCTGTTGAATGGTAGAAGGGGGTGGGGGTGGGGGTGGTGTTTTCCATCCCTACCATGTTTTTGAAGAAAAAGGCAGCCAGGCAAGTAATATCTTATAATAATCTTTGCCCATACCATAGACGGTATATAAGAAATAAATGTAGTCTTCCAGTTGTAAAACACGGCCCCATTTTGAAGCGATTTGACTGGTGCCATGTCAGATATTGAAAGTTCACAGAGGCTACCTGCAACCAGCAACCTACTGGATGGCACAAGCTATCAATCAAACTGGGGATTTGCTCTCGAGGTTGACTCACAGTTGGTAAACGGTGTTATTTGTTACCACTGTTGTAAATACTGTAGGTCGTGTTAATGTGCATTTGTATCCCATAAAGTCGAACGTTGTAGACTTAGTAGTTCCTGCTCAGGCTTCGACAGGGAGGACATTCTCTCTGTAATATGTTGATGTAGCATCAGAAGAATCTTGGAGACTTTATTTGACGATTGAAATCCTACATCATTTTAACCATAGACATCTGGAAAGGGTGTAGTCACCAAATCAGACCAATGATTTGGATGATGAATGCAGAGCGACAGAAAATGTGTCAGCAAACGTGCTAGCTGCAATTTTCTAGGAGCGATGGCTGACGGTGCCGAAAGCCCAAACTGGAAGGAGCAGCCAAATTGAAAGATATCCTTGGTTGTCGCCATGTTGGTGTGTTTAAAAAAGCCCACCTCCAGCACCTGTGATTGGTTCCCTTTTTTTTTGGAAGATTCTATAGTTGGACAAAACAGCATCCTTTCCAGACATGCCTGTAGAGCAATCTACAGTCCATACTAACATACCTAAAAAGTATCACATGATCCTTCAGCAGGTAGATATTCTCTACAGCTGTTTACTTTGACTTTGTCTTCAGACGCTGTACATTTCTGGCTTCTCTTCCACATTTTCAACATCTAGAAGCATCTTTTTCCTGTTACTGGACATATTCACATGACATTTTTCGCACAATATGCACCCTCTCCTTCCTGTACTGTCATGGCAGGAGCCACAATGCTGAGACGCTGCCCTGACCACGCTGCTCTGCACTGTGAATTTTTATATGCCATTGCCTGGAGGTTAGAAACTCTCATTATGCCGTGTTAGATTTATTAAAATAGATTATGGAAATGTTAATTAAGTCATTAATTACATTATTTAAGCAGCATTGACAGATAAGGGAGTGTGTGTGTGTATGCACGCGTGTGTGTGTGTGGGGGGGGGGGGGGGTGTCAAGCTCCCTGGGTGGTTTAAAAGGATGTGATTGGTGACAAGGGACACTGTGGAGATGGCGTCTAACCGCGAGCGCTGACATGATACAAAGTGGCCTACGCTGCCCTCTCACCTCACGCTGCTGTCTGCAGCAGTTTGTGGAAATGCCCGAGGACGAGTCGCTTGTCGGACTTGATGTGCAGATGTGAGTCCACACAAGCAAGCAAATGGGCTTTGTTTTGAAGCGGCGACAACAAACACTGCACGTTCAGGTGCTCGCGCTCGTACTTTACATTTTCCTTCTGAGAAAAGACTTTTACTGTGACATTTAAGCAAAGGCCTCAAACTATATTTACAGGCTCCTGCAAGTGAAAACAACACTGGCACAATTGTAAGATAAATTACCCACAAGTTGATACTATGGACTCTCTTATCTGTTGACAGTTTAGTTACCACAAAGCCCGAAAAAGAAATGCGTTTTCCAATTCTCCGAGAATTGAGCTTTTTCTTTGTCCCATCAAACCTATATTAAGGGAGGGAAAATTTCTCAGATCACACTGGATAAGAACAAATGATAGATGTTGTAAACAAGCAGAATGCTTCAATTTTGATCTGAGGCATTGATTTGCCTCAGTAGACGATTATTTTGTGGACTGAGGTTATGCATTGAGACAGTCAGTCAGTCGGGAGAGGGATTTTGTGTTGTAAACATGTTCAATCAGTGAGGTATAATGCATTATTCAATATTATAAATGGAAAAATACACGTGGAGATACTGAGCATCTTCTTTTCTATGGTCCTCTGGTAGCCTGTAGCAAAGTTGGCACTTAAGTAAATGACCTCACATACAGTCACATTCAGGGGGGGTATTAATTCAACAATATGAAGAAATCAAGTGTATTACTTGGTGGATTTTTATTATTATTGCTATTATAATAGTAATAATAGCAATAATAATATATCTTTAAAAAAGGATAAGTAAATAGATAAACAGCCAAGGTTTTTATTCAAAGCTGATGTTCATGGCAGAGCCAGCAAAAAGAATCAGACAAAACTGGGGGAAAGGCCACACAGGAGTAAAACATTGAACCAGTTTATTTCAAATGCAGAGAATTAAAAAAACACAGAAGCATGCAAAATAGATGCCAACTGACATGGACATGGCTCCATGGCTTCTGTGCGTAGGCTCTGTTGAAAAGAAATGCATGTGGCCGGGAGAGGGGAGCGTCAGCGGTGAGTTTTTGCAACAGTAAGGATAAAGTGGTTGACAATGGATGGATGGATGTTTACAGTGGTGTCGTAAAAAGTGTGTCCTCTGTAAAAACTGGAGGGGGAACTCCGTAGAGAAAAAGATGAGAAAGCGACCAGACTTGCAAAGTTCCGCTTTAACAGATTTAATTGAGGATGTTGTGGTTTTTCACTCGTCATCTTCATACTCTACCAACGGATTTTCAAAAGTTATAAGGTTAGCGTGAAACTCACGACTCATGTCACAGTAATGTTGGAGGAGATTTGAATTTTTACACATCAAATGTTGGACAAAGGTTTGGGAATATTTTTGCTGAACCCCAATGAATCTTGACAGACGAGATGGCACAAAGACAGATACACTCTGCTGGACGACTGAATTTCTTATATGAAGATAATAAGTCTTAGTATTAACACAGGTGTGATCTGTTTTACACTCCCGCCATATATTTGGAGAGGCAAGGTTTGTCGACTTCTGTGTAAAGAATTGGTACTGACACAAAGTCTGTCATGTGTGCAGTCCCTGTGCCGAGACCCAACCTAAAGTATGAAGGCTCACTCTCACTGAAAACATGGCTGTTTTGTTTTCTCTTTAATCTCAGATGTCTGTCGAGTTACCTCAGCAGTCGTTACCGGCAGGCAGAGCACAGCTCCTTCACAGTCCAGGCCAGGAGCTCAGAGGAAGACAGAGATCATCCGGGCCGCTGGGATCATTCCAACAGCGCTTCAGCAACAGCAGGTCATGCACCGGCAGCGGCCTCAACCAGTCAAGTGGACACAAGGAAAGTGGACGTGTTGAAGAGTGGATTTCTCAGCCTTTTCTAAACCACTGCCCAGAGTTTACAGAATACACGGCCGGAGGGAATCCTGTGTATTAGCTGTGTCTCACAGCCATTCAAGAAGTCCCATCAGTACATCTGTGTAGCATTAATGAGCTTTTACATTTAAAATGGACAATGAACCACTGAATAATACGCCTGTGGTACACTTTTTTGCTAGTAGAACTCCTTCTTTTACTGGTGACACATGAAAATAGTTTGGCTCTCTTTGTGGGTACAAGTTGTTGACTTACGCTTGATAAATGGATGAGGCAGCTAATTCAACTGTTAGCTCCTATTTTAGCCAAATGCCATTGGATTTGTGTTTGCTGTTAGCAGCTAATGTAGCAGTTAGCGGCTACTATTGTAGCCAAACGCTGCTGCATCGTCGTTTGATGTTTGGCTATTGAAGTCAGACATTTTTAGCACTCAACATTCTTAACGTTTAGCACCAGATGTTTGCATCAGCAAATACTGATGCCATGATATGTGGCTACAGTAGCAGCTTGTAACGACAGTGTTATGCTGCTTTCACACCAAACTGTCTCCAAGTACGTGACATCATCCGGAGAATCTCAACACTAATTGGTTATGTTAGCGTCACGTCACCAAAGTTGAAAATGTTCAACCTCAAACGAATTAGAGCTGAATACCATTCCTGTGACTTCACCAGCTAAAGATGGCTGTAGGAGTAAATTATGTTTTTTAGCAAATAACATATTTCCAAGATATTAAATGCTCTAGTTTTTCTGCAATGTCAAAACTTTGCACTTTATTAAGCAAACGTATTCTCTCATATTACAAAATGAGGATAAGGAGGAGAATGCACACAGCATTCATGAGTGTGATCAGGCTCAGAGAGCAAAAAAAAAAAAAGAAAAGAGAGAAGCTGAAATCACTCTCTTTCCTTAATGATGCCCACACAGAGACAATGGGGCGCCGCTCTGATTAGTGTCACCTGTCCTTGTGCATCTCATCAGCTCCATTATGGCTCCATCTCCCATGCTTCTCCTGCTAATTGAATAGCCTGTGAAGTGGTGACGAGGACGGGGGCGAGAGCAACGTCTGTCCCACCGCCGCCGCCGCCGCTGCTGCAGAAAATGAGAGAAAAGCTTCCCAGTGTGATCCACGAGTTCTGAAAACATAAAAACCGTTATCGTACGGAGGACGTGCCAACAAGTAGCCTTCATGTCGTGTTAAAATCATATCCTGTGTGGATTATTTTCATATGGAACAGCTATCAGTTTGCATTTACAGTGTGTTTTTCAGGGAGACGCAGTGCTGCACTAAACACGTCTTCAGTTTGGTTCACAGCGGACTAATGTTTTTCATGTTTAATCCAAGTACAGGAAATTATACAGTTGAGTTCCAGAAACTGGAACGTTTAGTTAAAGACAGTATTTTCTTTTAGTGTTGACAATTTCAACGCCCACTAAACCCCAAACTTACAGCATTTCAAATAAACTATTTGAAGCTGTGGATTAAAGATACAGTGTGTGATTTAGAGGAGAAGTTACAGTTGAATATCTGTCTCACTTACCTCACTCTTCTCTTTCAAGGGTGTTGGAGAACCTATGTAGCCTTCAGCGAGCATCAAAACTCAAACCAGGTTCAGTTTGTACATTGTGGGCAATTGTAAAAACGTGGTTGTCCAAAATGAAAAACAATTCACACAATCACTTAAAATTAAGTATAATTGTTTCATTTTAAGTGAAAACAATATCACCTAATTGTTAAACTCTGCACCTTTAATATACAGGTAGACTAGTGAGCATATGTGGCATGAGCAGTATTATATTACACAGGTGATCAGCCACACTGACAAATGCACACACTGTGCAGACACTGATGTTTAAAATAAAAACAATTTGGCTTTGCTTTAGTCTTCATTATAAAAAATACTGATGTGTTTTCAAGACTTTCAGGCCTTCACATTATCCCATTATGTTTGAATAATAACAAATTACTCAAACAAATTGATTAAATAACCTTTATTTACAACATTTGATTGCAAACAATAATCTGATTTAGAGCCTTTTTAAGCCTCCCATTTAATGGCTTGTTTATCATTTATTTCAGCATTCAAAGCCCAGATAAGCATTGTTTTTTACATTAGTAAATGTTGTTTTGTTTTGCAGTGACATTCAACAAGGTGAATATTGTACAATATCGATCAACAGCATCCATGGTCAACTTTATTTCCACAGGAGCTGTTTTTTTTTGTTGTTTTTTTAAATAACTGACCTGTGTGAAGGTTGTTAGATCTTGACCATACCATGTAAAGTGCCTTGATATAATGTATGGTATGAATTGGCACTATACAAATACAATTGGAGTGATATTATGGTCCATAGGAAACTGTCTTGTATATATAAATGTGTTAAAATGACTGAATAATGATATACACCAGTATTAAAGGTTTTATACTGTTTGTGGAAACAAATAAAAACTGGGGCAGGCCTCAGTCTTATGTCTATGTTGAATTCATTTCAGTCAGAAACAGTATTGTACAAAAGTATCCACCAGTTTTGTTATTTTTCTGTCTCTCAAATCAGTAGCAAGCTGTCAATGACTTTAACTCATACATGTGCATGTAATGCTCAAGCAGGTCTTGAATAAAACTGGCGTCATAGACCTTTTTCACAGCATGAAATAGTAGAACAAACGGGTATTACCAATAACTTAGTTAGGCTTCCACTCCAGAGCCACGGTCAGGAGATTATTAAAGTGTAAGGACCAGTCGCACAAAATACTTGACACTGTGATGCGGGGCCTCAATGTTGGAGCTTCTCCTGTTCATCTGCATGTGCCCGAGGCTCAGCTCATGTAAAAAGATACTCCTGAGTCTGATCTTTCAGAGGACGACCTGTAGGAGGATCCTGTCCAGTCCATCTCTGTTTCACCTCTCACTTAGAGCTCATGCCGTCCATACACCAAACCATTGTCGCAGTTCACAGAGATCTCGTCTCTGTATGTCGTTGGTCCTGAGATAGACTGGCATCCTGTTCATTTTCCAGTGTTCAGTTAGCCTCTGGAGTACCTGGTGAAAACCCACACACACACGTGGAGAACACGCAAACTCCATACAGTAACTTGGACTGCTACCCACTACCCGGCCATATGACCTGAGACAGGACAGTGGTGAAAATTAAATTCTCAAATCAAAATTGCAATTGGTAACAAATGCAATTTATTTGTCTTTTTCAGATGTCAAATTGTTCCATGTTCTATGCAAATTACAAAAAATGGAATACATAAATGTGTTAATTCATAACTTTTACTTATTATCCTTGCATCGGAGTAAAAGTTAACATTTTGATGACACCTCATGTGATAATGCTTCATCTTGTTTTGAATCTATAGTCAGAAAAATATTCTGACAAATTATCCTCAAATCGGATCCCACCAGAGAAAAAATGATAGAATGTAAATAAATAAATAAATAAAACATACCAGAAAAGATATTATTCTGCTTCTGCTTTAAAAACAGCTGGTTTGTACATTTGGGCTGCTGTACAAGGCCCTCGACTAAAGTTCATATAAAGGCTTATTCTGTTTATTTTACAGCAATAACACACTTATGGTAAGATATTTATGCGTGGTAGATTAAATGACTGCTCAACCCTCCTAAAGTTGCATGATGGACCTTAAAGTTTGGACATAAATATAGCAATATTCATAAAAGCAACTGAGTTGTAGTCTTGTAAATAGTGACTACACAACATCATAGTCTTTCAAAAGCTTTTTACGTAGAATTAGCAACTCCCAGCTCAAGGCTTTCTTCTGACAGAGCAGTGGACGTAAAGCAGCATCAGCAGCAGCAGCAGCAGCAGCAGCAGCAGCAGCAGCAGCAGCCATATATCTCACTGCTGTATGTGGTAAATGCCAGAGTACCAGGCCTGCAGAGACTTCCCAGTGTCCCCGTGCCTGTGTGGTTCCAGGGCTTAATGTGTGCATGAGGGGCCAGATGGACACTTTCATGAGTGTATGAGTGTGGATTATTCTGCTGACAACATCTGGGGCTCCACATGGTGTAGCAGACTGTGGTAAGACAGGCAGGTGGGCAAGTAGAAAGAGAGAGTGCACCCCTCCAGTGGCTTCTCTTACATCTATACCCACCGACAGGGCATCGCCGCAAATGGCAAACTGAAAGGTCACATGACCATCCTGCAACACAGCAGCTTCTGAGTGCTGACAGGCCTGGTGTCTTCCTCTGTCCTCATCATCCTCTCTGACAGGACAATGTGAAAATACAGTGTTATTTACATTACCATTATTTTAGAGAACAATTTGGGGCAAAGCATTTTGCTCAAGGACACTTCGTAATGTGGACAAGAGGATCTGAAGGTTGGACGCCACTCCTGTAATTAATAGCCTACCTACTTCACCATCTGAGCGGCAGATGTCCACAATATGAGCGTATTTTCACATGATGTTCTTAACCACATTGTAACCTTGGTACAAAATGAAGTTTTCAGCATGTTGTGGCCACTTTCCGTAAATCTGCATCATTCCAATGACACAAAGTTCATAGCATGAGAGGAAACATACTAATCAACAACCTGCGGACATCAAAACATAAAAGGGTAACATTTGAGTTCCGTGTCCATTTTGAGCTTGAGTGTTCTGTTAGCATGCTAGCTTTTTCTGTTAGCCGGTTAGCTTTTTGTTTGTTTATATGTTGGCATTTTCCATGTTAGCCTGTTAGCATAAATTTGTTTCATTCAATTTAACATTATTAATGAATACAGTGTTTTTCAGGCAGCCCATGGACAACCGGAAAGGGAATTTGGCTTGTAACTGGAGGGTTGCAAGTTCCTCTCCCTTCAACCCGATTTAAGAGGGTTTTAAGTCAGGAAGAGCATCCGGCGTGATGATGATGTTGTTGTTCTGAACTGTCATCAACTGTGTTTACGATGATAGTATTGCAAATATGATGTGTGTAAGACATTAGGACAAGTTATATGATGTGGGCATTAATAATACTGAACGTTTTAATAGTTTGTGACCTATTATAGGTCAGGTTTGGAGTGACTGGTTAATTCATTCATCAAATACTCATTTAGTGGAGCAGGAGTGTAGACTCAAATTGGAGCCCACTGTTCCAACACCAAGATGACATAGATAATAGTTTTAATAAAAAATGTTGTATTAAGTAAATGAGTAAAGGTTTAAAATACACTGCAATAATTCATACAGAACAAAAAAGGCATTTTTGAGCTATTACAGTTTTTTTTTGTTCTATTAAGTTCCTTTAGTTCCAGTGCAGATTGTTTTTTTAGATATATATGCATACTGTATGTTTTAAAGTACAACTTGACATTTTCCATTGACACAGTTACATTCCATATTATAAAACATTCATTTTAAACATGTAGATGTTAATGTGGAGGAGGACCAGTGAAGCAACAACATTATTGTCAAAGAAGTATTTGATTTCAAACCTGCACCAAACATGTTTAGAAACATTTCAATGCCCTGCACTCGTATTAGATTTGACTCCAGCTGAGGCCTTTATGAAATCAAAGCTCATTAGACAAAGTCCACCTCATAATGAGTAGCCATATCCATCGAGAGCGATAAAGCTCCCGCTCTGCTCAGATTCAGTTTGAATGCACCTGCAGGGCTTCAGACGTATGTGGACCAGATATTTGCTTTGAAGCATCAGCACACAGATTTGAACCTCTGTGTCAGAGTGCCAAATGTCCCAGGTTGTGAGTGATGGGAGATCTGCTTTAGAGTTGCCTACTTGTGGAGGAGGATTAAACAAAATGCAGCTGCTATTTACATATTAAACAAACAAAGGCAGCCTTTGTTCTTATGACAACAGAAATACGGTTGAGTGCCATTCACATTTGAATCAGCAACGGTACCAAAAGGTATCTTTTGTGGTACTTTACTCTGATATTGACTTTGATAGATTTAGATTTGATAGGTTATTTAGTTCAGTAACTAAATAACCTATCAATTATAGGTTATTTTTTGATAGGTTATATAATATAACATAATGTAACAGAGGTTCAAGTTGTTGAAATTCATTGGAATGAGTGAGAATTAGATACTGGGGGTATAATGATAAGTTGCTCCACTATATTATAACTATACTATAACTTTTGTTTTCAAATTCTTTGTTCAGATTTACTTCAGTCACACATTTACAGAATAAGGCAGTAGTAGACCAGCTTCCGTGTTCTTGTATGCTAGTACCCAGTCAGAGATCATGTTACTCTCTTCACTTGTACCTAATTGTATTAGGTATATTATATATAATAATAATAATAATGTGCTTTATTCATGTACATGATGCTTTAATGCTTGCTTAGTATCTGGTGCTGGTGGTAGTTTTCGACGTTTAACAGAGTACTGCTCGTCTTGATGACCACTCGCAGATGCTTCACACCATTCACCCATTCACTCAAACATTCATACAGTACAGTGCAGCACATTTTCCATCGTACATCTTTCTTACCCATTCACAGCCATCAGGAGCAATGTGGGATTAAACATCTTGCCTGAGGACACACATCAGCATGCGGACTAGAAGTGCAGGGAATCAAACTCACAACCTGCCAGTTGAAAGACAACTCACTCTACCACTGAGCCGCAGTCGCCTCACTGTAACGCCTAAGTTACAGTGACAGAAAACACTGGCAACGGCGAGAACTACTATCTTGTACAAGAGCCCTGTGTTGTGTTTTAGCATAAACACATAAATGGGATTTGATTGGCTCGCACCTGTCACTATATTTGCATAACGTGATTTGATCAACCAGTGTTGGTGCTGCCGCTTGGACAGTTGAACATTTGTCAACCTCTGACACACACAACGCAAACAAAGCCAAGCAATGGATCCATAATGCAGTTTGGCAACACTTGCCGCTGCTCCATTCAAAGTGAATGAGAAGCACTTTGGTCGATGCCTCCCCTGTGTGAGACGGCCATTAGTTCAAAGCAGAGTAGATTTATCCGGCGTTGATCAGTTATAAACAACAGTTCTACACGTGTCCTTACAGGCAGGTAGTCCTAACCGACAGTCACATGTGACCTTGAGATTGCCTCTGTAGGGCAAAGGCTGCCGAGCATCTGCCCGTGTATTCGGGGGCCGTCAACATGGCCCGATCCACCGCGGGTCGAGTTGAATAAATTAAAGGAATTACCAGCTGCCTCGTGCAAGCTCACAGGATGTAGGGTGGCATGAGCACGCCATTACAACAATGATAAGGATATCTGCCCAGCCTTGTGTTAAAGGGATTACACATAGCATCCAGAGCCTTTAAGAGACTCTGACAGTTTTGCGCACACTGGCAAGTGAGTATGACATGAAAATAAATGTGTGTTGCTGCAGAGCGACTCCACAGCAGTCGAGGCCACTGTTCGGTTTCTCTTGCTGAGGAGTAAAAAAAAGAAATCCTATTGTGATGCAAATGGACACAACCTTGATCTTAAACAATGCATTAATGCATCTCCTTTGAGGAGATAACATCACAAGATGCCCAATAACAAAAAAAATGATGTCCTCCGAGGTTATTTAAAGCGACATCACATCCTGACACTGCAAGAAGTACTCAGCGCCTGTCCGACTGCTTTTTGTCTTCATCTTTGATAAACGCAGATGAAGGACGGAGTGCTGCCCTGGATTCCCAGCCACTGTAGTCATTTTACATAATTATATGTATATTGTATTCTAATGTTTGAATTTAAGCAGAATTTGAGTCCGTGTGTGCAAAACATGGGACAAAGTGTTGCGGCTCAACGGTAGACATGTGGCGAGGTGTCCGATAACTTTGTCTTCCACCTGTAATCTGATGAAGTGCAAAGAGAAGGGATCGGCCTCACTTCAGCGGGATGATTTATGATTGAGGACATGCTAATAAAAAAATCAAAACTATCTGAGCTCTGGTGGAGAAGATACCGGTCCACTACGTACATCATGCCTGACAGGCCAGCGCAGAAAATCGCCTGCTAACTGATATTATGCCCGTATGGCTGCCCCAGTGCCCTGCTCTTAAACACAATATGCAGCTGTTAAGTGTGTTTTTTTATCATTATTATTATTATTTTATGGAGGGTCAGTGGAGGTAGCACTCCTCCTACAAGGTGACATTTACACCAACATGGTTCCCTCCTGCTCCTCCTGAAAGGTGAACCATCTTGAAATGTGAAAGGACAAGTCACAATTCTTTCTTTATTTTTTTAAAGCCTGAACCAAAACTCTAACATGGTGGCGCAAACCTCCATCCTGAAGTTGTTATTAATGGCTTTTTATATATTTTTTTTTTTTTTTAAAGTGATGATATACTTAAACGTTGAGCATGCTAAATGTTTGCTAATAACCCCACCTAAAAGTTACACACAGCACTTCTACTAAAAAAAAAAGCTCACCTTACTCGTAACTAAGTTTATTTTGGTCTCAATGTGTTGATGTGATATTGAAAATGTGTGCCCTGCCAGCAGCAATCAAGCTCTCACTAAACAGCTGCCTGACTGCTGCTGCTGCTGTTTCCTTCCTCACACAGCTCCATTTTTTTCTGCAATACTATTTTAAAAGACAGATACACAACAAACCAGAAAACACTACAGATGTTTTGTTTTATTTCTGTGTGAGTGGGTGGGCAGTGGGGTCTACATAAACTGTAGCCGTGTTTTTACTGAGTGGAACGGTCAGGTTTGATATGACACTGTGTTTCCATTCGGAATAGTACCAGGACATGAAGCCCCAACCGCTCCATTCTTTGGCACCCTTCCCTTGGGTTACCATAGCAAAATGGTACAATACAGTCTGGGTGGAGCTAGACTGGCTCTACTCCACAAACAGCTGATCGGGCGACAGAAAAAATGCTACATGGACATCGGGCACAGCCCACACCCCAACTACCAAGTAAAGGCAACATCTGGTCATTTTGGGTCACACAATAACACTTGCACAACTTACTGATGAAGGCAGCAGTGGATCACCAACCCTGCGACGTAGAATCGCTGATGTACTTCAGGGAGGTTCAGGGAGTGAGCTTCAGTTTCCCAGTTTGCTGTGAGCGGCCACAGTGAAATAAGCACAGATTTTGTGTCAGTAGCTCTACAACCACAATACAGACCTGAAGAACATAGCAACAAAACTGAATACCCTACCACATCTTTAAATGTAATCTGGGGCTACATTGGTCACATGCCCTTTTAAAGAGCACTATCGTCTGCTCTTACAGTTGGATGCACATCAGAACTCAGTAGAGAGATGCATTTTCAATTCTCCATTAAATGAAAATGAAAAAATATAAAGTATTATCGTCTTACACAGACCTAGAACCACCACATACTCTCACCGTTGATGGATTTATATCGAGTATGGGCGTGGACACCGAGAGTAATTTAGTATGTGTTAAAAGCAGCTGCAGAGATGTGGCATGTAACACTCACTCAATTCCACTTCCAATATCAGCGTTTGTGAAATCTCAATGATTTTCTGTCTCTGTTTCTTTACCGAGCACAAAATCATCCGCAGAGTACAACGCTGTCAAAATGAAAAAAGCTCTTAAACACAGAATCCACTCAGAGACGAGACTCAAGACTCAAGATGTCAGAGATGTGTTGCAAGACAGGCAAACAGCTGTAAGCAAACATTCAATATTTAGTGAGGAAAGGTGTCGGAGCAACTTAAAGACCCTATATGTAAGAAAAGTATTTTATTAAGTCATAAATATCTGGAAATGAAACACTGGCGTCACTGATGACAATGGTAAAGCCGTTATTCACAATTTAAAATCTATACTACACACTACAAGTGTACACCCTCACGGGGCGACGCTGGCTCAGTGGCAGAGAGAGAGTCATCTTTCAACTTGAAGGTTGTGGGTTTGATTGAAGTGAATGGGTGAATGGCAAAACTGTACCTTTGAGTGCAGTTTTCAAGACTTGAAAAGCACTATATAAATATGTATTTGATCCTCAAACTCTCTGGCAACAAGTCTCCGGAGAAGCAGGTGACTGGGACAACACTTTCCAGTATTTTTAATTTTGATTGCAGTACTATGTTTAAAGTCTAGTTGCGTATTGTACATATAGCCCCTTTAAACTTGGGGTTTACAGGATTGTTGATTGTTGAGTACTATTTCCAGGTTTTTGAATAATAACATTTAGTCACCAAGGCTCATTGTCTTGAGCTCCTTCCACCAGATGATGACACATAACCCAAGGCCCACATTGTGTTATTGTTGATTCATTCCCCTTCAAGCTTCTATTCCCCGTTGTAGGTTTCTTTGCATATGCAGTTGTTGTCAGTGATAGAAGACACATGTGTGTGTCTCTGCTTAGTAGAAGACGCCCTGTCTCTCTCGACGTCCAAAATCAACGAGTCTAAAGGAGGTGCAGCAGTCGGATTACTTTATTTACATTACAATGATATAATCAGAGATTATTATAGCATTATTGATCAATAACGTCAAAAATATGTTGTCCATGTGGAGAACAAAAGAGGCATTGCAGTACAGCTGTTCACAGAGATTAGCAAAAATGTTGCTAGTCGGGTCAAAGGCATCATTCTCACGTCTCCCTGTTCAAAAATATTCATATCCTTTTTTTTTCTTTTTTTTTAATGTGAACAGTTCCGGAAAAATATTCCTTCAAGACAAATTTCCCTCAACATGAGCGGCTGCACTCTGACACTGGCAAAGTTACACTTGTGTAAATGTCAAGAGAGATGTGTCCTCCTTTTGTTTGCTGCAGACTTTGCCAGCAGCTCATTTCCTCCAGGAGCGCATTAACAAAGCAGTTAATTCTATCATTAATTAAAAGGAATCACAATTCACTGAACACTTCAAATTAATCTATTGAGATTTGCTCTCACGCAGCGCTCACATTCTATTTTCTTTGTCTCATCAAAGACACTGCAGCTCGAGAGGCATGTTGTGGGTTTGTTGTATGTGTGTGTGTGTGTGTGTGTCATTTACGTCAGTCTGGTGCCGTGTAGCTCCGTTAGCAAAGCATGTCGCTGACACTGCCAGGTTCAACAGATCTACCCATGCAGTAAATGAAAACACACATAGCAATAGCGGGAGGGTTAACGCAGCAGTGGTTTGGCTAAAAACAAATATTCCAAAGACATTATGATGATATTGATATTTAATTGTGACTTAAAACTGGGCTTGGCAACGTATTTGTGGAGATATTGATCTTCAATTTCATAATAACCTTTTTTCATAAATCAAGAAATATGAGAGAGAACGAGACTCAGTTTTGGGAAAATCTGCCACGTGACTGGAGACAGTTTCCAAACACAGGACTGTTCAGCGAGAGAACAGGCGCCTCCTATTGGCTGTTCTATGAAACAGCTAGAAGTACACACCTTTAATAGAAATAAGAGTTTTATAGTGAACCAAAACATGTTATGCTGGCCCTATAATAAAGTAAGACTGCAAGGCATACTTAAGGCATAGTTTCATCTCCGTGATCCATCAAAACTAGCCGACTCTGATCAACACACAAGATTATAGGATCACATATTTCCAAAACTGCTGGAAAATAACATTTGAACTTCCAGTGTAGCATATAAATCATGGCTTCTTCATGAATTATCCATAATAATCCATCCATTTTTTTAAATTAAATTTAAATGGCCACCTGCAGTACCTTCATGACCCACTAGAGGGCCAAGGCCGCCATCTTGGGAATCCATGCTTTGTCGTTTGCCTTGTGTTGGCTTGCATGTGTGCTATTGCTGTATGTTCCTGTGATTGTCCGCCATGTTTCTATCTATTCTATATTAGTACCTGAATGACCAAACCAGCAAGAGCAAATTGTTCGTTTTGTCTCAGACTTTCACACTTGAAATGATTTATTATTGTTGTCTATGTACAGTGCCTTGAGATAATGTATGTTATGATTTGGCGCTATACAAATAAAATTGAATTGAATTGAATTTAGGAAAACAGACATCAATTATACAGATGAGAATTACAGAGAGCCTCCAACTAAAATCATTCTTTATTAACTATATTTCTAGAAATCCTACTTACTGCAGCTTAAATTAATTACATATCTCATTATAAATGTGACAAAACTGCATCTCATCTTTTTACTTTATCTTCCGATGTATTTGAGTATTCGGTAAAAGCACGGTATGAATGTATTATTATTGTTTGGGTTTTTTTTATTATTATAATGATGTCATTTTTCTAATTTGTTAGTGAAATGTTAATCTACGACCCAAAGGTTCACATGAAATGAGTCTAAACAACAACATTTTCTTCTGGTTTGTTGAATAAAGCAACTGAATAGCCTCATAACCAAGTGGTTGATCTGGCCAGTGGCCACATGGAGCTGTTTATCTCCTCCGTCACTGGAGTCGGGTTATAAATACTTTGTGCCTGGCGTCTCCACAGTATGGAGCTACTTGGAGGGTGATGAGGTGCTAATTAGCAACTGTTAGCAGAAATAAAAAAGGAAGAAAGAAAAAAAGCTCCATCTACGATGCATCTCTCCGTTGCCACCGATGATCCTTTCTCCAGTGACACTTGAGAGATGTCGCTTATTAACACTGTGTACAAGTAACTGGCTTTTTCTTCCCTCCCTTGCAGTCAAAGCGCGGTCTGACAAATTAAGACCTCGGAGTCATTAGATTAAGATAAGAACTTATCTTTTACTCCGAGACAGACTTTTATCTATTGTATTTTCCTTCTCTCTCATCTCCTTCACCTCTCCCTCCTTCCTTCCCTCCCTCACTCACTGCGAGATTGTTAAAGTAATTGGGATGTTATGTGACCAGAAAGGCCAGATAGGTTTTTAACCCTGTCATGGATTAACCTTCCATGTCTGAGGTAGGTCACGGAAGGTGCAGCCAGAGACATGTTAAGACTCATTTAAGGGAATCTTGATGTGTTATTGGTCGCAGACGGCTTGTTTTATCTACTAGGTACATGTGCGGATGACTCCTGTATGCTGTCAGGGGTTAGCAAAGCATAACGCATATTTTTTAGGGTCACTGAGCAAGGCTGCCGTAGAGTCTTCAACTCCGAGTACAATCACATTCAAACGTTCAACCAGGTTTCTTCATACGGTTCCTAAAAGCTTTTGTAAATGACCTTTAAAGTTAATCATGGTCACGGTCCGTTGAAGAGGTTTCAAGAAGATTTCCATCAGATAAGGGGAAAGTACAGTATATCTGAGGCTCAGACCAAGTGTAACATGTCTTCAGAGGTGTGCTAGGGTCTGAGCACAGTAGAATTCATCTTCTGCCCAATACAGCAGCGGTCCACGTTGACCCTACATCGACCAACGTGAACCCCTGCAGTTCCATGTGGAGCGTACATGCAGACTTTCCAGTCTCTTTGGTGGTACACTGTTGTTTTGGTCAAAAGAGACAATGGAGAAGATGGTAATCATAGAAACTTGCTTGACATGATGTGAGGACAGGATACACACAAGTACAACTGACAACTGACTGACAAGACTGACCTGGACCCGTGTTTAGTATGAACGGTACAGCGGTAAATGTAAAGTGGTTCTAGATGAACATGGAACTAGGTAAGAATGGCCTGGTCCCAAATCTCCACAGAAGGATAATTAGTTAGTTAGTAAGTGAGCATTTTCAACTTATGTTTACCCAGTTTTTTTTTATTATTATATCATTATCCATGGTGTTTTTTTTTTACTGGCAATAGTCATTTCCGGCAGGCTGAGAGGTGTCAGACTGTCCTCCACAGTCCAGAGTCTCTCAACACAGACCAAAGTTCCCCAATGGGTTCTTGTGTTTAACTGATCTTATCCATGGTCGCTGTCTCCTTCTACATACATACAGGGCAGATTATGCACAGATGAAAGGCAAAAGCATGAATCATTGCTGAATATATAGATACTAGTACAGTACCCGTTCAACATGTGCCTATTTTTGAGGAGGCGATGGAAGCGGTACATCTATATCTGTCACGTTACTTTCTTATTTCTTGCATTTCTTATCAAAACAATGCCAATGTCGGCACCAGAAAACCAAAATAAAAATCCTGCCATCCAAACCAAATGTCCTTATGGGGAAATCAGGCTTGATCGATGTTTTTCTCTTGTTTCTTCAAGGTTCTTCTTACACAACCCACTTAATGCGAGGCATGAGGAATGACAATACTGTACCATATTTTAAAGTTCCTAAACAATTGCTCACTGATGTTCTGCTGCAGTAGTCCAGTGGATTCTGTGGTACAACTGTGGTTTGCATGAATTGAAGCGGCAGTGTTTGCATAGTTGATTAGCACAACATTGCTAATGCTTATGAGATGATACTCAACAAGACCTGGGATTGACCAAAAATCTCAAATCACAGAGAGGTTTCCAGAAAGCCAGTCCAGTCTCGGTGCAGAAGAGTTTCTTCAAAAGATTCTTGGAATAGGTTGTTACCTCCAGAAATGTCAAGTTCTAAAAGAGGAGAATGTGAATTATATACAGAAATAGAAATATTTACATGCGTGTCACAGTTTGTCATCAAATTAAATACCAATACCCAGAATATAAACAAGTATATACAGTGTGTAAACAGTAACAAATAGGCTAGAATGTCGGTCCAAAAATAGGTTCAATAAAATAAGCAAACTGGTTTTAATCTACTATGATTAAGCGTTGGAATATGCAGCTGATTGGTTGCAGCCGGTGGATCCAATACCAACAACAGCAACAATGGAGCGGCGACCAAAACCCACCACAGCAACTTATTAAATTTGCTATAGGGTTACTCATCTGTCACATTTACACACATTTCTATTGCATCTCTTATCTAAACGACGCCAAAGTGAGACGACCCGGGATTCCCAACAAATGCTTTTATTCTAGTTAGAAAATTACACTCTCGTCATCAAATAAACAATGGCTGTTATTCACAGTCTAACACTTCACACTGATGACAGAATCGCGCTCTGAGGTCTATTACTCTTCAAAGCAAACAAATTGAAAGCACCTGAAATAAGCAAGTTTGACCCACAGTAAAGATCATTTTGTTTTTAAGGTCGCGGCACTATTTGGGTGATATCAAGACATGTCTTCTATCTAATTGTGCCCATGTTTTTGACCACTGTGTCAGGCAGCTCTGACAATTCAGAGGAGCAGATACTGTACACGCTGCTTGTTTACGTGTTCAAGATAACAAGGATGCATCTGTGAACTAACGAAGTCCACAGCTGAGGCACAATCTTTTCCATTTTAATGGTGTTTAAGCATGGAAGCCAGAGGAAGAGTTTGAAACATGTAACTAAAGGATGGGTTTCAGTGTGATCCAAATGGCAGGAGTAGCTGTTGGGCATGCTGGCGTTCCTTTGATGTGAGCTATAACTAGCTTTAAGCTCGGGCTCGGCTGCATCCCGGCTGCATCATGACTGATTTGAGCATTCCGTCCAGATGAGGGGCCGCTTTGTCGTGCGAGCCAACTGTACCTTTAATTTCAAATTCTCTAAAGTCTCAGATGGCGTGACATTAAAAGTGCGTATTGTGATGTTTGCCCTCGACTGTGTGAGCTGGACTGTCATCTCTTGGAATTTTGTCACATTCATCAATGCTCTGCATAATGGGATGAGACTGTATTTACATATTATTGGATCAAAATTGCCAGAGGAGAGCATTAATTATTGAAAAACTGACAGAATCAAAAGAGAAGCTTTTTTCTTTTTCTTTTTTTTTTTTCGCTTTTCGTATTTTGTTATGTCTGTGCCCAGTAAACACAATTATCTCAATTTTAAAGGCTTCTTTCTGTTTGTGTTGTGAGAGGATAAAAAAACACACTTCGACACAAAGGCCGGAGCATCTTCTGTAGGTTCACACACTTCATGTTGCACTTCTCCATTAGGCTGTGGTGCATGACGCGGTGCAGCCTCTGGAGAAGCACCTACTGTACAGTCTGCATCTCTGTTTGTGTGTCAGGCTGCTGACGTGCTTAGTAGCTCCTGAATAATAGAGAGTGCAGCATATTGATCATTGTCAGGGCGCACGAGACTTGTCCCGACTTAATTACTGAGAATAAAACAGTGTGCAAACAAGCGAGTGGACACATTGTGGTGCACAATCTTTTCAGGTTAGTGCAGTTGCTTTTTGCTGTTGTATGTCAATTAACGGTGGGACGAAATATCAATATAGCAATAAAACGTCTTCCAGATTTCTTTCAGATACCCTTGTGTTCGTTTCAGATACCATTATGCCAAATAATGCTACTTTAATTTAAAAACATGGCTCTGTAAACTGATTTTTCTGGCCAATATGATCCACCAGTATGACAGAAATTAGATTTACTTGAACCGAAGATATATGCGGTTCAAGTGTTTTAATGTGGGATGTTGAAACATCATCAGCGGTGACTGTCTCGTCTTTAAATTAAGTTTGTGTCATTTTGGATAGAGCTGCAACCAACGATTGTTTTCCTAATCGATTAAATCGAAATCCAAATCGATTTCTATGTAACATGGAGCAAAGAAATGAAGAAAATATTCACATTTAAGAAGTTAAAAACAATCAGAAATCTTGTTTTAATGATGCAAAAAAATGGTTAAATGGTTAAAAAAGGGACTTAGACTTGGGTTTCCATTCATAAAAGGCTGCCTCTGCTAAGCATTCCTTGTGTCCCAATCACTGAAATAATGTAAAATAAAAGAAATGATGTCATCCCTTGACCTTTACCTGGCTGTAAATCCCACACTTGACCTCTATCTATTCTGTTTTATTCACAGAATAAGTGTATTGTGATAATATCATTATCATTATTGTAGATGTGGGTAGATATTCAGTACAAATAAATTGAATTGAATTGAGTCATATTACATATATGAGGTACCCAGCTGTTCACACCGCCAGTGTCAACACATCATTTTATTAAAGGTTGTTTTTTTTGTGTCCCGTGTGATACAAAACATAAAGACTCCATCATGAATTTAAATTACACCTCTGACCTGAACAGTAATTTTCCAGCAATTATCATAGGGCACTTTTTGGATTAAGCCATAATTATTTAACATTTATGCATTCCTCCCTTTGGGGACTCATTAAAATGTCATCTTCATCTTATCTTTATAATCCTGATCCTAAATCCTTTCTTGCAGATTTTGGAGGTGTCTCACGCAGCGGCCGTCTGTTTGCATAGAGCTGTGATGGTCGATAATGGAGTTTGTTTTACAACGCTGCCCCAGAATATACACTAAATTATACTGTACGCAGCCATGATGCATGTTAGTGCGTCGACAGCGTAGTCTCAACGCTGCCAGGCGAGAGTAGGGGGGTGAATTCATGAGGGTCTTCTGTAATAGGCTGGCATACGCACAGGCACAGCCTGTGGAACCTTACAGGCGGCTGAAGCTGGTCCTGGCATTGCTTTTGGCAGCGATGTGGTTCTGTGCTCTTTCGCTCTGCACATTCTTCCTGGGAAAGAAGAAAAATACACAGCGAGAGAAAGTTTTAACTAGCTGGTCTTAGCGCTCCTTTATAAATGAGGCAGCCCTTGGCATAAATAGATCTACATGTTCATTTGGTATATTAAGAGAGACACACAGTTAAAGAGTGTTCATTACAATTGTAAATTTCTGCCCTCGGGCCCCGAGCCGAGCGCTAGATTACATGAGGTCTATGCTCACGGACAGCGCCTGGCATCTGATTGAGGGTCCAGTGCAGCTAATTAATTTCATTAGAAAGTGAAGTCATCTTCTAGCAGGAATTAATATTTGGAGCGTCATGTTGCTAATTTATTTCCAGATTTAATTAGCTCTGAGAAGAAATGTTGCTTGGGCAAGAGGACTTTTTAATTATCAGCTTGGATAAATTTGAAAATGTTGATGCCTAAGGGTTGAGTTAATTAAAACCTGCATTATTTTAACTTTAATTAGCTCCCATCTTTGTTTTTCTTCACCATATGGCCATGTCCTGTAGTCAAATTTAGTTAATTAAGCTAATTAAGCTAATCATTTTAATTACTCAAGACAATGTGATTGGATAGAGGATGACTACAAGTTTATAGCCAAGTGCTTGTTTTTCATTAAGTTGAAGGGACAGAGTTATTTCTGATTGCACTTGGCAAGCAGAGCAGAGTAGCTGGAGAATGTGACAGCCTCTGAGATATTAAGGCTGAAGTCTAATTGCATTCCTTCATAAAAATTAAAAAGAAAAAAAAGAAAAAAATTCTTGTCACCAGCTCGAGTCTTTAAAAGGAGAAATGGTTTACTACGGCGTCTTTAAGCTTTCCGCTCGTATGCTGATGTCGGCCCCGTGTACTCCATCAGATTAAATAATGTCTGCGCTTACTCACATTTAAGAGCCTCGGCATCACAATAGATGTTTTGCTCACTTGGAAGCAGATGTTACCATGAACCCGGGATTCCATTCAACATTTTAGTGCATTTTTAAAGCACATTTGCGATGATGTCTGTCATGGTGACCACGTTAAAGCCTGGATGGCTTTTCTTTCAGCTTCTCCCTCTCTAGGGGTCGCCACAGCGGAGGATCTGCATGTTTGATTTGGCAGAGGTTTTTACACCGGATGCCCTTCCTGACGTAACCTTCCCATTTATCAGGGCTTGGAACTGGCACTATAGTACACACTGGATGTGGCCTCCCATGGCTGGGATAAATTTAGAGTGTCCAATTAACAGTGAGAAATGGGGAATGGGTACCTTGCTCAAGGGCAACCCCAGCCCTTTACCTGGTGGGGATTTGAACTGTCAACCTTATGGACTGCAGCACTGGATACTATATTTTAACTAGATTATTAATATATACTATATTTTAATCCCATACACATGCGCACATATCCTTAGAGTATTTACATATCCAAAATCAGTAAATAACAATTTTACAATATATAAAAATAAATAAATAACTAATAATAATAATAATAATGAAAATAAATTTAAATAAAATAGTCATCATTTCTTCTTATTTCCCCTTTAAGTCCTTTCAGAATCTCTATGCTCTAGCTTTAGCACAACTTAGTAACTTTTTTTATTATATAAGTTAATTTTTCCAATGCCAGAGAGCAGGTCATTTCTTTAATCCATGACTAGAACTAGGTCTGTGAATGTCCTTCCATTTCAAACCTATTACACGTTTAGTTTGTAATAGTAAGCTGTGCGTGGAAGTATACCAGAGCCTGAAGATCACAGCCTACGTGAAGTTGTAGCCCAGTGTGAGCTAAAAGTGTTGCTATGGAAAGGGAACGTCGACTCAGGTATAGATGGACGTGCAGGTGGTCGCAAACAGATAGTTTGCATTAATTGTCCAGAGCCACTTTTTGAATGATGCTTTATATCGTGAGTGGAACTTTCATCAAGATGCACACAGTCATCCCATCACATCACGATTGATCTCATGTTACAGATGAACAGTTAATCCAGCTCTGATTATTGCATAAACAAAATGTGAAGTCTGGTGTCGATTAACACATTTTATTTCATCCAGGATTTTTTTATTGTTTAAACACAATTGAATGGAAACAGCAACTGTCTCCAGTTTGTTTCATTTGGTTTGGCCTTAATGATTGCACACACGTTTCCTGTGAAATCACATAGAGATTATAATCTCATTTACATGTGAGATGGAGTAAGACAGGCTCACGTCACACTTGCAAATGTGTATGTGCCATGTTCAGACCTTTCATTGAGAAACACCTGCTGCCTTTAATGCAAGAAAAACATTATAAATGCAGTTTGTTTAAATGCGACTGATGAATGAATTCACATTTGTGAGATAATGAGATTGTGTGTTTATTATTATTATGTGACTGCCTTTTTACTCACATGACAACTCGATATAAAACAGCCCAAGGATGGTCATGCGTGTGTTTGCCCTGACGAAGGCCTTGATGGCTGCCACACTCTGACTTGTTCTTACTGTTGATTCAAAAGCCATGAAATATTAACGGCTTTTGAACTTGTAACCTAGGTCTAAGATTTCCTGGATCCTTAAACTGAAGAGCACCAGAGGAACACTGTTTCCCTGAGCAGCACTCGTAGCTTTTTCTTTATATTTTATATAAATGTGATGACATTGTTTTATATTTTAATGTTAGAAACAAAAATTGACAAACAAGTAACAACAAAATATATATAATAGTGCTTTATTTTCAAGCTGACCTACATAACTTATTGCTCATTAATAACCCTGTTGTAATTTGATGTAGCATCTAAATAATTTTGGTTGCTAGTTTGAAATCCTACATTTTAGTCACTTTAATTAAAATAATATCGAGTATGCGAAATATTTTTTTCACTACAAATTAGACTAAATGAGCAGTCGCCATATATTGACATATCAGATATCGGCTAAAAGTCCAATATTGTGCGTCCCTTGTCGGATGTAAACACAGTAATTGTCACTTTCTCCGTCTCCAGTTTGTTCCCTTTGAACGCAGTCGGCTGTGAAATGTGACTGTAATTGGTAAAAGAGCTCGCGTCCGTGCCGTCGGACACCGACCTTCGCCTCGGTGACCCCGCGGCGGGGGTGCGGTCAGGCTGTGGTTTTCTGCAAACAGCTGCGCGTCAGTCTGGACACAAGCTGGGTCCAGGCTGAGCTGACAGATGCGGCGGCCTAAACCCAATAATGAAATAGTAGTGGGAGACATCATGTCGGTGGTTTCCATCATTGTTAAAAGATTTTGGTAGCGAGTCCCCCCACTTAGGTAATTTGTTTCCATGTATAATCCTATTGCTCAGTATTAAATTAAACCAACTGGTCGTTTCAGTTTGGAGCCTATAAATAAACTGGTTGCTATGAGCGCGGGCAACATGTGGGACGTCTCATCTGATTAGAGGGGAAGCACTTAATAATTTGAACTGAAAAAGGTGACCTTCAGTGTCAGGTGACCTCCGTGGTCTGCCACACATATGGCCCGGCAATATTACTAATGTCTGTTCCTAATGTATTTTTACAGCCCTCGTCCAGGACCACTCTGCACAAATTGTTTTGGACAAATGTTGATGTGCGGTGAGATGTTACAACTGGAGTTGTTTACATGGTCGACGCCTGACACGATAGGCCCCATGTCAGAGTGTGTGTGTGAGTCTGTGTGTTCAGGTTATAGTCTGCCCCCCCCCTCCGCTGAACACAGAGTGAAATACGAGAACAGAATTAGTCACCAAGTCTCTGAAAGGCTGACGCCCACCTCAATAAAGGCTCTGTCACCGTCTATACGTGCTATAAATGCTCCTGTCGCTCACCACAGCTGCCCACAGAGATCCACACCTCACCTCTGGACCTCTGCTCCGACACAATCTATCAAATGTGTAATTTGTGCTTGTGAATCTTTACATGACAGACTTTCTACACATGACTCTGACCCTCACCGAAGACGGTAAACAAAGAAGAACGACGCGTGTCATTTGGCGTCTTTATATTACTGAATCGCTTTGAGTCTCTGATCTTTCAGCGTCTTAAATCTTAAATATTTTCTTCTTATAAAATAATATAATCTTTATTTTTGGTTTGGGAAACACTGGTCAGCATCATTCAACATTTTCTGAGATTCTTTGGACCAAATTGATAAATCGTGAAAATAATCGAATATAATATGTAATATAATATAACAGTAAATTATTAAATATCAGTAGTAAAAATCAATGATGGTACCCAAAAAAGGTCATATTTCACAGACACATTTATAGTTAATTCTGCATTGAAATGAATGGATTTGAGGTGAGAATTTGTGAAATTGATAGACAAATGTTTTCACTGTGATTAAGGCACCAAATGGGGAGCGAATTTTGAATGAAACAAGTTGTAAACAAAGAAATATTTGCAGATCGTACCAGGCGGTCCCACTTCCTCTCTGACTTCCTGCTCCACTGCAATTTGTCGTCTATTTCCAATATGACACCAGGATGTATGGACAACTGTAACACTGACTGTGGAATAGCGTGGCACTAATATTTCACTCAAATTCAAACATTTCCACTTCATGTCTTGTCATGATCTGCGTCGTGTGACGTGCGTCACCAGTGGCAAAATTCACATGTGAACGCTTCTTTACGATCGACTTTTGTATATTCAGTGTGTTGCGCGGGGTGCGATTGCACCTTAAAGGTCCTGTATGTCAGAAATAGTGACCGCTAATGGTGATACTGCAGATTACAAGGAACGAATGACTACGGAAAGGATCCAGAAAGGATCTTGTTCTTCCTCATTCGTGTATGAAGCTTCCAATTCACAACACAGAAACTCTTCTACACAGTGTGGAGAAATGCAGGTGCAAGGTGGCGGCCTCCATAAAGCCAGACCCTCGCCTCACTTAGATACAAATACAAAGTATGAAAATAATTATACTTAACACACTCATACAGGGTGACAGTAGTCCAGTGGTTGAGTGAGTCGTCTTTCAAATGGAGGGTCATGGGTTTGAGTCCCAGCTCTGCACACATTTCTTTTGAAAATAACTTTCAACAATGAAACTATATGGCGAAACCATGAAAAAAGTGGGGAAAATATTAATAATTATTAAATAAAATACTCTAAGAACTTTTACAGATTAGTTCATAAATCTTTGGTTTCACTTAAATCCTGCACAAATATGATAATTAAAAGTTTAATCTCATCATTCTGACCTTATCACCTTAAATAAAAAAGAGAAGGCTTAATTTGGCCCAGGTTTGGCTCGATGTTGGACATAAGCCTTCTGCCCACCAAGGAGAGCTCAGTGCGAAGCAGCTTAATAGATTAAGATGAAAGGAGGTCGTCGTCAACATAGAAACCCCAACCAGCAGAGAGCAGGGAGAGCATCTGCTCAAAGGCCACCTCCCCACGCCCGGATCCCCATCTCCAGAAGAACTCAGGCATGGAGCCTCCATCTCCACAGCTCCACACTAATTCAAGTGCCCCCGCCACACGCAGGCTAATTAAGGCCATGCATTTATTTATGACTGAGCTCATTAAACAGGGAAAAAGATGGTCGCCACTCTGAAAACACATTAGTCCCTGAGGAAACTGCCTGTGAAGTCGCTCTCCTCAGGCTGTTCCAGGTCGCAGAGTCTGAATCTTTGTGACATGTGAAGAGACTGAGAAAAAACACACATCACTTTTGATGCAGTGAAGTGATGATTTAGGACGTTATAGGAGAGAAAATCACCGTCGTGGTCTCTATCTTTAGGTTTTTCCTGGGCTTTTCCACCATGGTAGTTGAGTTCATTTAGGACTTTGTCCATTTAGAGCCAGGAAATCAAAGACAGAGGAGATCCCTCAGGTACATTTTCTCCCTGGAGTGCTCGTCTTTGTCACTCTTTGCTTCCCTGTGTGTGAATGTGTGTGTATGTGTGTGTGTGTGAAGGGCATAGACAGAGGTATCTAATGAAGATCCCACTTTCTTCCATGTTCCACACAGAGATAATTCCAGATCATACAGTCCTCTGTCGAGACAGCTGGAGTCTTGATTTAATTCTCTTTAATGGCCCCAGTTTTGCCCCTTGTCTCAACTGGAAACACAAATCTCAAGGCTCCTCATTTATTATCGATAAAGTGTTGATGGGTCACCAAAACATAAAATAAATACAATTCAACTAAGAATCTAACGGTCGCTGAAGTTCTTCTGGCTTCAGGCTTCAGGGGGTGTGGCCAAGTGATGTCACTGTGAGTCCACATTAGTCTGGGACTACAATTATATATAAAAAAAAGTAGACTATATTATATATAATGGCCATGGTCTCTGGATACGACATGGAAGTGCCTAAAGCCTTTATTCTCTTGAATGGCCATCAGGGGGCGCCTCCACAAGTTTGTATGTAAATCAGTGAGAAACTCAGCCTTCTTCTTACTCGATTAATAACGTCAATAAATATTTTCTTACTGAGATCAAGGTCTCAATCACCAGTTTTCTGGTGAGCAGCATGACATTTTTAAATTATAATGATGTTTTAAATCAAATAGACCAGTGGTTCCTTGAAGACCCCCCCCCCCCCGACAAACCAGGCCCCCCAACCCAAAGCCCTGTCCATGCACACACACCAAAACAATAAAGTGAATGATTACAAATGTTTATGCAAAAATAAACAGCAGTTGTAGTTTTTTCTTTTTATTCTAATGGTGGTTTTTATTATTTGCATGTTTGGAGATATGTGACGTGAGAACTTGACGTGTGTGAACAGGATTATTTTAAAAAAAAAAGGAGGAATAAATCATCAGTTTTGAAGAATAACCACCTCTGTGTTGACTAGGCTGTGTTGTGCTGGTTGGTTTGGCTGAAGCAGGAAATGAAGCATCAAATTGAAGGAGCAATTTCTCAGTTTTGATATTTTCCCACCGTTTATTTACTTTGTAAACTCATTTTGTAACATGGATCCTTTAACTACTCAGCAATTTTTAAGAAATGAGTCAATACATGAACATGAACCGCAATTAAGTGCAGAAATCCAACAATCCTCCTGCATCCTCACATATTGTGAGGCGTGTGACCCCTGTCTCATCAGTATGTGTTTTGCAGTGACGCAGAAACACAGAAGGGCTGAAGTCAATCCACAGGATTCACTCTCAGCGCCTCATTTTTAGGACGTCTTATAAACAACAGCATTTGGTGACCTTTCTGTGTTCTTATGGGGATTTAACCCCCTCCACTCAGAACAGCACCACACTCTGGCAGACACAAGTGTTGTGTGTGCTGGAGCTCAGACGTCACAGGACGCCGTGCAACAACAACAACAACAACAACAACAACAACAAATATATATGATGACATCACAGGCTGAGGTCACAGGTCACCTGAGTCAGTGGGGAATATGAGGGTCAGAGGCGACGTCCACACACCTGAAGCTGATTCTCTGCTCTGTGGTTGTTTGCGTAGTTTCAGAAACTTCAGAGAGAACAATGGTGAAAAGTCAGAGCAGGGATTTCTTCAATTTGTGACATCAACAAAAAGAAGAAATGAAGAAGAAAATACTATCGATCTCAACATCTCCAACATAACGGTGGCTACAAATGTCTTATTTTGTCCATAAACCAAAAGGATTCAGGTTTATTGGTTTCTTTGTTTTATGGAGCAAAATCTTAATAAAACCATAATCACATCAAAATCAGCAAACAATTGTAAATATAAACAAAACACAAACAATCAAACAGACTAATCAATAATCAAAATAGTTGGGAATTATTTTAGTAATCGATTAATAATAGATGAATAGATTGCAGCTCTTTTTCAATTGATCTAAAGGATGAAATGAAAAATATTGGGCACTATCAGTCCCAAGTTGTAAAAAGTAAGGTTTGTAATAAACGTTCATGCTAACAGCTAAAACCAAGATAATAGTTACAATTTTAAAGCATGCAAACACAATTTTAACAAAACACATCAAATAAATTGAAACAGAGAGAGAGAGAGAGAACTAATATACAGCAACAAAGAACTCATCTACCAATCATTTACCTAGAACTTTTTAAATATAGTGTACAGTGCAATATTCAAATGTAAAGTGCTTTAGAGAGTGCAATCATGAGCACATGAGGAAAGTAAAAATATTCACAACAGTTAAATGCTGCTTCAACATGTTTGGTTTGAACTCTGTGAAGACAAATAATGCTGAAGCTGATAAAAACAACATGCATTGCATTTGTCATTTGAAATGTGGATGCTGATTAAACACATTCCAACATTTTGGAATCATTGTTTTTCACATGTCACAGCCACAGTCACATAAAAACAGGACAAAACATGGAGGAGGAGAAAATGATTCAAATGTTATATCAGCATATATAACGCATGTTCTATGTGTTCATGTGGACTGAACATGTAGAAAACACAGAACACTTCAACGAAAGAGTAACCAAACTAAATTAACCAGGCAGCAAAGGGAGACTGAGGCCTTGTTTTTTGACTGCAGCCCAAATCGGATTTTTAAGTATATCCAGATTGTATGGCACTTGATTTTTTTGGCAGTTTGAACAGCTAAAAACACATGACATCCAATTCAAACTACATATGGAGGTGGCTCTCAATGTGGTTTTTACAGATCTGTTTCAATCTGAACATCTCGGTCGCTCAGATAGGATTTCAAAAACGTCTTCTGCGTCACTCGCGAGACGGGAGTTAATTGGAGGCGCGGTAAAAGTTCAACAATAGCTTAAAAAACGGGATAAAAGCATGGAAGACAACAACAGTCTCCTCTGTTTCTGTCGCTTCCTTGCAATAAGAAGAAAGTTAGCGCTGTAGCTCTACATAAGCATTTGTGACAGAAACAGGTGCAGGATTCTGTCGTCCACTTGTTTTCCAAGAGGCGTGGCCTGTAACTATGGAAATCCACATCGAGGACTAAACTAGACAATGTCAATATGGAGACTAGAGCTGCAACTGAAGATTATTTTCATAATCAATTCATCTGTCAATTATTTTCTCGATTAAGCGAGTAATCGTTTGGTTCAGAAAATGTCGATCAGTGTTTTGTCAAACCTGGAAATGATGATGTTCTCAAATGTCTTGTTTTTGTCCTTTTGACCAAAACGATACAGTTTTAATGATTTCTTTGTTATGTGGAGCAAAGAAACCAGAAAATATTCACTTTTAAGAAGCAAAAACAATCAGAAATCTTGTTTTAATAATGAAAAAAAGCTTCAAAGCAATTTAGCAACGATTCATTTAGCGATCGATTAATATACGAGTGATTGTTTCAGCTCTAATGGACACACACAGATCGTATCTGATCACTTGAAATATAGAATGTGAACAGTCGGTCATGAAGATCACATTCTGATCGCATACACTTACAAATCTGATTTGGGACGCAGTCTAAACAAGGCTAAACAGATTTAGTCACACACCAAATCACCGAAAATGAGGCCTTTGGAGACGTCACATCATGGTATGTTTTCTGCCTGTATGGATTAAAACCCAAATCTAATCCAGCAGAATTTCAGAGCTCAATTTTCGGGCGACTCTGGGGCAGAATTTGTCTGTTTTTAAACTAAAATGGAGGAGTGTGAAAGAGACGAGAGACTGAAAGTGTTTTTTGTACCCTAAAGTCACAGCGTGTGTGTGTGTGTGTGTGTGTGTGTGTGTGTGTGTGTGCAGAAGGAGGGGCGTGAATGCTCTCCTCTCTGTAGGACTCTGTGTAAGATGCTTTCAACAGCAGTCAAACTGGTTCTGCACTTATTGTGAGGGGAAGCTCTGAGTGTTTAGAGTACTCAGCCCACTTAATGCATTATTATTGTTACTGCATTCTTGAGGAGAACGGAGGGAAAATGGAACCAGAGAGGGAATGCTCTTCAAAAAGAAACAGAGGTGTGTGTGTGTGTGTGTGTGTGTGCGTGTGCCTGCATGTGTGTGTGTGTATGTATGTATAAACATAACAAGAATGTTGACTCTCTTTCCTTTTATATTTATGCTTTTTTATAGCGCCTCGTAAAAGCAGGCAGACAACATTGTCCAGTGAAGTAAACATTCATGTCAGTGTGTTTTATTTTGATGTTGAGTGAAGAAAAGAAGACAAGGTTACAGTTTGTTAAATGATTTCAAAATCCTGATTATATTTCTTCCTGATGTGGGACTTCACATATGATGTGGGACATATTTTAGGAAAGCTGTAAAGTCATTTATTCATTACTGGGTTTTTGTTTTGTTTGTTTTTTAGCTAGAAATCCTTTCACTTGTGATTGATGTGGCTTTAAAGGGACGGGTGACATTGTTCAAAGTGTGCTTGTGTGACGTGGTGGTGGAACAAAGTCGGTGCTAAGTGCACCATACATGCCCCCAGTGCACACACTGAATTGTGTATTGCTTTGTAAACCTCTCACTCTCTGGCACCAAAGTGACTCGTGATGTCACGATCCACTGTTTCCTATCATCAAGTTCAATTGTGTGATTTTGGGACTTTGGTGTTTGAAATCCTTTATTTGTCATAAACACATTGTCTAACAGTGAAATAAAGCAGTGCAGATATTTTTAGATGTAAGTTATAGTGTACATCGCTGTCTCTGAGCATCTGTGAGTGTGTGAGTACCTCACACAATGACTGTTCACAAAAACCTGAACCAGCCCTTTAAGAAAAATAAGAGCGTCCAGAGGGCAGGAGGTGCTTAGTTTCTCTTGCTGCATTACGAGTACATTTCCACTGCAGAGGACATGTGAGCCTCTCTTCGTCAGGAGGTAAGAAGCCTTTTAACAGTAAAAAGCAAAGCTTCAACAGTTTACAGCATACATAATGGAGAGGATAGAGTTACCTGCTACTTCAGGCCAAACACGACTGCCCATAATTGCCTTACCAATATTTGCATGTCCCTCTCTGTGTTATCGAACCCCTCCCTCTGCTAAGTAACTGTGCACCCCAACCCGAGCACTATTTTAAGTTGTTTGCCGAGTCCATGGTGGACTGAAACTAGACAATTCTGAACCACATTTCACACCATTATGGTCTTCTGAGGGGCCTCGGGTTTCACTGAGAGCTGGGATTCTGCAAAAGTGGAGACATGTATATGAGCTATAGTCCAGGAGATGGTGGGTTCAGACCTGAGAGACGTCAACTGTTCCAGGAATGAGAGTTTGTTTTGGGTTTTTGTTTTTTTATAGATGCTTGTTTGCCAAGTCTCCCTCCTGACGCCTGCCGGTCTACTTTAAATATCCCAGAATTGCAATGTTTTGACCCGAAGAAAAACACAAACGTATGGATGGATACACTAATGGGATTTGTAAATTTGTGTTCACCACGTGGGAATCTGAACATGAGGCGCGTGGGTAACATTAACATGACGCAACCAATAATAGTTATAATACTAAAAAGTTAAAACTACATATGACATTATTGTATGTACACCAAGAAGATCCTCCCTGAAGAGCTGCCATGTTGTGTAAGTACAGAGAAACTCAGCTACATTAGCTTTGGGCTACATTTTAAAGTAGTAGAGTAACCAATTTACCTAATTCCCATATTGCATGTTTTTGGACCGTGGGAGGAAGCCGGAGAACACGAAAACTCCATGCAGAAAGGCCCTTGTTCCAAACCAGCGCTCAAAGCCGGGTCTTCTTGCTGCAAAGGCAAGAGTGTTAACCACTCCACCAACCATGTGGCCATTAGTTTGCTTTATTTCTTTGTAAATACTCAATGTTTTGTTTCAGTTCATGAATGTGGCAGCAGCTGACATCTGTTAAAAGACAAAAACAGGCTTCTTCCCAGGCCACTCAGCCTTTATAATGTCCATAAATAAATGTGCAAAATGTGCTGAAGTTGTTATCATAAAGCATCTGGAAGGTGTTACATTTCTGATACAGTAACATAAAGGGGGGTGGGGGAGTGGTTCTTGGCAGAAATTGATATTTCAAAATAAGATTCAACGCAGCATCTACTCCGCCATAAAAACCACAGGGCTAAATCATAATAATCAAAAGCATGCGGCAGAATGAAGACGTAAAATAATTACAAATAAACGCAAGGTGACTAATCATAATTGATCTTGGTTGTGGTGCATCAGCAGACTCCCCGGTGAGAGCAGGCAGGGACGAGCTGAAGTCGAAGCAGCCGTGATTTCCCTCAGGCAGAGGCGCCATTTAAGTGTCCTCCATTGTTGTTTGTGAGATCCATTAGGCCTCACATCAAAGCATTCTCACACATGGATTATATGTAAAATGTGTGTTTGTTTAACAATTTTAGTGAGTCTTCAAGTCAGCAATTTGGATCTGTGCACGCGCACGCACATGCACACGTGTGCAGCTTATGGATATTTATGTGTGTGTTTGTTTGAGTGAACAGCTTAATGGAACCAAGCGGATTTCATAATGGAGGAGGCCGGCGTCCGTGTAGCACAGCAGTGCCGTTCTCGTGTGGATTACTCAACTCGCTTCGTAAAACCATTTGAAAATCAGACACTGTGAGGTCATCAAATAGAGCAGGGGACGTCTTCTGCAGTCTTCTGTCCTCATTGACTTCAGCACCAGACGTCACAATCAGTCCTTAAATGGAGCGCAACAGTTAAGCTCAATGAGGATGATGCTTCTCTGAGCATTAACGGCAAACACATTAGACGATATCTCAATAGAATCCACCCCCCCAAAAAAATTCCTCCAGCCAAAGCTCCATTTGAACATCCTGTGAGAGATTTGCATTATCCCGAGAGATTGTATTTATTTATTTATTCATTTATAAATCTGAACATATTGTTGTTTTGTGTCTTTTTGATATTAGATTCAGCTCCAGTAGTGAACTCTACGAAACTACTGACATCTTTAAAAGTGTAATGTGTGCACTGTGTGCAGAACTTTGTCACCTTTT
This sequence comes from Solea solea, assembly GCF_958295425.1. Classification (NCBI taxonomy): domain Eukaryota; kingdom Metazoa; phylum Chordata; class Actinopteri; order Pleuronectiformes; family Soleidae; genus Solea; species Solea solea. Next base: position 26,813,865 of record NC_081142.1, on the reverse strand, counting down.
TCTCTACAGAGCTCCCCCTACAGTTTCGGAGTATACTGTTTTTTACGACACCCCCATAAACATCCAACCATCTATCCATCCAGCCATTATCTACCCCCCTCCCTCCCCCTCTCCTGGCCATGTGCATTTGTTTTGAACTTGAAACAGCGAAGACGAGCCGTGGAGCCGAGTTCATGCCAGTTGGCATCCGTTTCACAAGCTTCAGTGTTTTTCAGCTCTCATCATCCGAGGTTTATTCATTTGTGGCCCCTCGCTTGGTCAGACAGTCGTTTCCTTTCCTCGCTTCCTCTGAACCACAAATAAACCATCTGAAATAACACGATCACTAGCTTGATCTTATAGCAGGTACCTGGCTAGGGTATGTGTGTGTGTGTGTGTGTACAGCTATGAAGCAATTCCTTTAGCAAGACCTCCTGATTCTGAGGACTCCGGGTCTGCGTCACTGATCTTGCAAAGCAGACAGTAAAGGAGACATAATTAGTAACCAGTTAACAGTTAATAACCATTTTCTTTCAGCACTCACAACCCAGACAAACACAAGTCTGTATCAGTGAATGTCAACTTACTGTATTTAGAGAATGGCCAACAAGGTGAGTACTGATGTAGCCAATAACTTGGATCATCTCTAGCATCAAGTCAAACTATCTCCAACATGCACAAACCATAAAAAAACATTTCAACTGCAGGTTTGTTCACATCTTTGAGAGATTATTGCTGTAATTGACTGAACTGTAGGAGCTTCTGTTTGGGTCGTTTTCATGTGTGAGCGTCTTCATCCTTCCAGCGACAGCAGCAAACTCACAGGGAGCCCCCCCCCCCCCCCCCCCCCCAAACCCGGCAGATAAGCGCACCAGACATTAGCGGGTTCCTCCTTCAGACCTATTCCAAGAATTCAAACACCAATTTGTTCTGCAAATAGCCCATTCAATTTGTGCCAGTGAGGGAGAGAGAGCGAGGGAGGGGGAGAGAGAGAGAGGGAGAGGGAGAGAGAGGAGGAGAGAGTGAGAGAGAGGGAGGGAGAGACGACGCCTCTCAGCTGTAATTGAATCATCAACGGGACATTTTCCTGTATTTCTGTTGGGTGTTAGAGTGATAAATAGAACAAAGTAATTTGAGCAGACAGACAGGATACCTCATTTTGTGTGTCTCACTGACTGCGTCGCTGATCAGGCCTTCGTCGCGGCAGCTTGGTTCACGTCACTGACATCACTGACTAACCCTGCAGCAAAAAGCAAGGAGGCGCCTGTTGGTGTTAAAGCTATGGTCTGTAATTATGGTATTTGTTGGAATCTTCTTTCACATCTTGATCAATAAAGTTGTCCAAAACGTGTCTGTAGCCTTCACTATACTGTAAAAAAACATAACTACATGTTGCCGTGGCAACTGTGTGCTTGCAGAGCGTGACCAGAGTTTTGTTGACAATCCGCAGTCGTACACTGCTGAAGCATAGACGATAGCTAGCAGCTAGCACCGTGCGGTCACCATGGCATGGCTGCCTTAAACTGTGGTGACGTTGTTTAATATGTGACACACAAACTAGTGACGAGTAACGCCGTTCTTTTAGGTGTGATGCATCATTATCAGTTCATTAAAAAAGATTTGTTCAGCGCTTTCTGCAAGACTGGAGCACAGACTCCATCTGACACGGTTACTGAGACGGAGGTACGACTCACGATCGCCGGCTATCGCTAAATACACCAGACGCCTCTGTTAAATATTGAGATTTTAGAGATTTTCTTGCTAAATGTTGGAGATTAACACGTTTTTGGGATTTTTAAGTCTTTTTAACTGATCTATAACTCGGCATTTTTCGGTTTGATTCTCGTGTCGGACGTCACAGTGACGACACTGTCAATCTGTGGCCGGCAGTCTGTTCACGTCACATTTTAGTATTGGCGCAGCTCACTTGGAACCCCGTCAGAGCAGGTACCAGATACTAACCCCAATGGAAAAGCAAACCAAACGAGTAGAGTCCAGTCAAACAGAGCCGCGCAAGAACTGTATAATGGAAAAGGAAAAATGGAAAACCCCAACTTTAATACTTCTTTATCCTCAGCGTTAGAGCTGAAAAGCTGACAGGACCTTTTGTCTGTACTTAACTTAGATTTGTTGTGTATCCATACACTTTCAGAAGATGTGCACGTATATGGATTAATGTCCATATGATGGTTGGGGTGGAAAGAAAGGAGCTTATGTTAAAGATGTTGTAAAGCAGAGGGGTTAACTGGATGTCCGCTAGCAAGTCATGATAACATGGCAGTAAAAGAGAGTTTCTGTGCAGGCAATGACTGAGGGCAAAGTATTACCAACAGTGCGTTCCATTTGTAGTTGGAATCCGGAATTTTCCAGTTCCTAACACCGATTTTCCAACTTGGAAATTGGGCGCAACCTAACGTACCCTGAGTCAGGATTCCAAAATTCCTGCCACCATACAAAGACTACTACCTTTAACATAGTGCTGTTTAATATTTAACTGTCGAGATGTTGCTAAGCTGTGCGAGTGCGCAAAATACCATGTAGAGTGATGTCATTCCCAGTTCTGACTTCCGATATAAAGGGGATGCAGATTTACCTCAATGACAGAACTTCTTAAACAAAGCGGCGGTCGACCGGCCACACCTGAGCTAACGAAACAAACAAAAAACAACCTGAACTATGCAACAAAACTAACAAAATAAACAAAATAAAAGCCAAAACCATGAATTTGAAGCTTTACAATGAAATTTACTGAGGCTTTTAAAACTTACATTTTTTTTATTAATTAAATACACCATACTGGAGCAAATGTCTTGGAAAATATCACAAATAAATTTCTCTTTCATTCAGCATTTATATGTTGATGGTCTCTACATTACTGACTATGAGCAGATTTCTTCAGTTTGCCATGGGTTCAGGTTTTAAAAGAGGAAGGAGGAGGAGGAGGAGGAGGAGGGGGAGGGGGAGGAGCTGAGTGCGGAGAGGTTGTATGGTACGGTAGCCACGCCTGGACAACGACATTTACATGCATACTGTACATACATGGTAGTTTTACAAATACACCAAAGAGAGTGTTCATGATTTGTTTTCCACAAAAAGCCACTGATTTTTCTGAAACCCCCGTGTTTTCTACTGTACATACACCGAAAAGAAAAGAAAAATCCCCTCTGACAACACTTAAAATATATAAAGTGGAAACACTATGTTGTTGGGAGATGAGGATAGAAAAAGGAAGAGAGGAAAAATGAAAAGGTCCCGGTTTTCCCCCCAAAATGTCTTTTAACAAATTTGCAGAGTTGAAAAGTCTGGATTTCTTTAGCCTCATTAGTCTTTTCTTTGTCCCCATTCCCTCGCTTCAGTCACAACATCCTCTTTGTGTGATCTTTTTGTTTTCTCTTCCTGAAGAGTTCCACCTGGTTTCGTTCCGATCAGTCTCCGGGCTTTTTTTTCTTTTTATTCCAAGGTCGTGTGGAGTCCTCAGCGCTTTTATTCAGGTGCGGCTAAGTGCAAAGTATCCACCCGTACGTGGGGGAACGCCGAGGTCGGAGGCCGAGCGCCGGGGGTTTCTGGGTTTACAGAAATGAAAGTCGAGTCACTGGTACGATGAGGAGTAGAGGATTTCCTTTTGTGGGAGCACAGCTGAAAGGCCGGGGCGTCGCTGATTCACACGGTCTTGGGTGACGATGAGTGAGGGGCTTAAATGAAGGCACGCGTCCTGCTTCCTGCACAGCTCCTGCTTAACACACCTGAGGACAGAGAACACAAAGAAATATAGTTAGATTTCAAAGTCTAGTGCAGAAGTTTTACATGTAAGAAAAACATTCAAACCATTGTCAAATGAGACACAGACAGCAGCAATTCTTGCGCTAATGAGGCAAGACACAGATTATGACTGACAACACAAAACAAGTTTGAGAATTCCACTGCTTCAAAACTGGTCATTGAGCAGTTTCTTGTCCCCGCCCACCCCTGCACTGCTGCCGTACACACACACACACACACACACAACCAAACAGACCCTCGGTCAGGTCTGATTGTAACTCATGCTACTTTGTTTCCCAAACAGAAACCAAAAGTCACCAAAAGTTACGCACTGCAGGTTTGAAACCTGTCATTAAAACCATCAGATGAGAAAATATTATGGTGACTTCCATTTGATTTTTGTGATACAAGTCACTATGGGTCTTTTACTCTAAACAATTAACTGTATTATAGATTTGAAAAGTGATGGAGCATCATACATCGTATGCTAATGAAAGAATGAGAAATTAATTGTATACAACAAAAACAGTTAACTTATTACCAGGAAAACTGTCTTTTACAGGCCCAATAATGTATAATTATCAAACATATAATAATATAAAGGAACGATTTGCAAATTTCACTGGCGTTTTGTTTAGAAAGTGATAGATTTTTCAGTCCTACAAACACAAAAGAACGTTTGACTGTGATAAAACAACGTTCCGCCACCAGTGTTTAATTTATTGATCAGCCGCGCTTTAAAAACCATCTGCTGTCCTATTAACTTTGCCTTAACTTAAAAGTGCATCCACGAAGCGATTCCCTATAATTAGAACGTCGCTCTAACAGAAACTGCAGGAGGTGATTGTGTGAAACCGAAAGATGCAGGAGGAGTAAAGACAATTATCTGTCTGCTCCACCACCATCCAACTTTTTCATCTCTCTTGTTTTCTGGCTTTCTTCTCCTCCATGTTTCTAAGGGGCGATTTACTTTTCCCTTCATCCCTCAAATCACTAGGAGGCTTCAGTCTATTAGTAATTGCATGCTCCTACTTGGGGGCTAATTAAAGTGACTGACGCTGGGAGGGTCTCACTCCCCTGGGTCAACGCAGCTCGGTATGAGAGAGGTAATTTGTCTGTTCTGAACAAAGAGATTAGGAAGAAGCTGAGAAGAAAGTCTAATAAATGAGCATCAAATATCTGGCACCACCAACGCACACGACTCCAATTATGTCACGGGAAAATTACACATAATCCAAACGGTGGTCACAGCATTAAAATTGGTTTCTGCAGCTGCTTCGTTTACGTTGGTGGAGGCTACAAATGAAAAGACGATCATTCACTTTGACGCCGTCGTGCTTTGCTTTGTTTGTGTTGTACAGCAAACAGAAAAGATACAAAATAAATCTAAATAAATACATAAATGTGCAGAAGTGATGAAATTAAAGAGGTTTCTTGAATGCATCTCAAAGTGTCTCTCGTTAGCTCAGTATACTATGAACCCTGCATTACTTCCACTAGCTCTCATGCACTGGAGTTTTGAATATTCAAATATTTGACGAATAATACCATTGAATATACGAAAAGCATTTTTGCTACAAATACCCATCTCTAATAGAAGTGGAGAAACTTCCCAAGCAGCAGCTGTTGCACTAGCTAATCTAATCACTTCAATATCTTTACCTCCAAACACATCATAAACTGACAAAAGACAAGGCTGTTCTCCAATTGTGGATGTGAATGCACAAAACAACGCTGGACACAATGTCACTGTTGCTTTAGCAACATTAGCAAGTCTTGCTATGAAGTCAGCTATGACAAGCCTCAGATAAGATTAAACCCAGTTCAAATTAGAAAATAGCTCTGCCCATATTTAATAAATGGTTGTTGCCTTTTCCGAAAATCAATCAAGAGACACCCTGTTCCTTCCAAAGACACACCAATGTGATATGAATTACAAATGTACTAGTCTCTAGTTTAAGGCTTCGCTTACAGCACCCTTGTCTGGAACACATGGTTTTACTTCACATGGTCTGATGCTCTTCTAAGCTCTATACTTTGAACTTTAGGCCTATCGGTCCAAAACCTAAAAAATCTGAAAAGGATTTTTATCAGATAACAATTTGATACATAATTGAAAACCCAGTAGCATTAAGAGTTAGTGTTAGTATGTTAGTTTCTTGACTAAGTGATAAGTGACTCAGCACACCTGTGTTATCAGCTTGGTTATTTAAACAAGTCTAAAAAGCCACGGATACATATAATATCAGCAGAAACCCAAGGTTGTGATATTGAGACACACAGACACAAATAAATGGTACTGAGCGATGCCTAGTTTTCAGGGCCATTTTCTACAGAACTGAGTCACAATGAAAACTTTGGTAAACGTTAGCCGTGCTGTTTTTTCCTATTTTCTTATTTTTCCACCTTTTGAATCATTAAACAATGAATTGATTCAATCTGTTGGCCACTGATAATGATTGTGAGGAGCTAAATACACCAGAAAGACATATATATATATATATATATATATATATATATATATATATATATATATATATATATATATATAAATGTATATATAAATGTGTATATATATATATATATATATATATATATACATACATATACATATGTGTGTGTGTATATATATATACACATATATACATTTATTTATATATATATATAAATAAATGTATATATGTGTATATATATATATATATATATATATATATATATATATACATATACATACGTACATACATACATACATACATACATACATATACATATGAGTACATACATATGTACTCAAGCTAATGAATTGAGTAGTTGTTGCAGTTTTTTGTTTTTTTTAAGTATTGTAACCTTGACAATATGGATTTAGCATCAGTAAAAGGCTCCTCATTATCCCACTGTATGCATGTACGTGTTCCCGGTCGTCCGACTTTGGCTTTAGCAGAAGCAACGAGAGTGTTGGTGTGATGGAGTATGTCAGTGGCGGAGTAATTCTCCTGCAGATAACAGGAGCATCCTGAGACTGCTCCCGCTGAGCGATGTGTCTCTGTTTATTTAATAATTCTCTCTCTGCTATAATTAAAGCACCGGGGCCAATATTCAGATTGCATTTTAGCATCAATAATTCAGCAGTTTTCACTACAATTGATGTTAACGCATAAATAAACAATGAGAGCCTCATATTTACTACGCCAGCCATTGCTACAAGAGACGCTCGGGGTTGAGGGGGAGGGAGGGGAGCGAGGACTTAAACAGACATTTAAAATTAAGCTAGATAATGCAATAGCTTTCAATTTGAATGTGAGCAGCTCTAAGAGCTCTAAGAGCTGATTTGTAAAAGTGACAAGCTCTTAAAAGGCCTGTGACATGGAGGAAGGGGGGGGCTTAATGGAGTCCTACCTCTCCTCCACTCACAAAACCACTCAAGGTGAAATGCATGCTCCCCAACAACATAATTCCTCTTTCAGTCAGACTGTGACACACTCCAATCACCTCCCATATCTCTGTGTGCGCAGACGAGGTATCAATAAAGCTCCTTGTTGTGAGGCAAAGATGATTATATCTGCTGCGGGCAGAGCGACGCCATCCTGAAGAATGAAGTTATCCTTTGTATATGATTAGGCCTTCTGTTTTGCTTTCACCGGAGGCATCAAGATGAAATCTGGGGGGGAAAGCCATGGTGACGGCTTTCATGATGGAGCGACTGCCTCCGCCCGCCATCTGTGTTCAAGCTCGGCTCCCGTTTTTGTCGGCCTTGGAGTAATAACTTAGCGCAGGTGAACAGTCAAATACAGTTTTAAAAGGGCTTTATGTCAGGAATTTATTATATGAAGTTATAAAGTGACCATGATATGTCACCAGAGATTAACAGAACAAATGGAAGTGCTGTTGCAACCAGTTTATTCACCATTACATTGTCACGTATGGGCCGCAAACTCTGTTCATGTTTTGGTGCTTTGTTCTGTTGCTCCACCCACCACCACCACCATCACCAATAATACACAGCACTTAAAGCTCCGGTAGCTGACGACACACAACCAAGCTAACGCCCTCTGGCAGGAAATGACACTGTTCAATAGACATGGACTAGACAACATAAAAATCAGGCAATATGTCAGACAACTCGTCTCTTTGCCAGCTGTTCCCATCATAAAAGTGAAGATGGTGGATAGCCGTCGTACTCTGGGATGCCAAAACAGTCAGAGACAGGCTAACGGGCTAACGGGCTAACGGGCTAACAGGAGAGCATTTTACCGCCTCCCCACAGAGGTAGAGGCGTCGGACGTGAATCACTGCTGTAAAACGTGCTCACAGCGAGGATTTCCTGGTTAGTCTGCACAGCAACATGAACACAGCAGTTATTTACAAAAAGACTGTCCGTTGCTATTGCTAAAGGTATGCTAATGCGAGACAAACCCTTCCAGGTACAACAACGCTATCTTTCGTCTGTAGACGCCACAATTAAACGTTTGTCACAAAGCCAAATTCTCTTTTAGGGTCTTGTTAACTTTTAGTGACTCTCTGGAGTGAGATGAAGGGAAGTGAAGTGTGAAGATGTCAGGATACTGCAGGTCTGCTCTGATAAATTGGTTCATTTTTGCTGCATCTTAGTCACCTTTACAAAAGCTGCCTCGAAAACAGCATGAACTTGAAATGCCTAATGTTACCAAATCTAAAAAGCCCCACTACCCCTCTCCAAAACATCTCAACCAGAAGAGAAGAACAACAGGTTTGCAGTGGAGATGCGTGGAAATATAGATGACTGCAAGCAGAGAGGAAGTTTAACACGGATGGTGGTTAGGTTAGATAGCGCTCTCTCTCTCTCTCTCTCTCTCTCTCTCTCTCTCTCTATACTTAAATAGATATTTGGCTTTTTAATGTTTTTATTGTCACATTATCATCTCATCATGTATGAGTTGCCTGCTGCTGACACACTTTAACTTTAAAACTCCGCCTGTTGCAAACAGGTCAAAATTAAATAAACAGGTTCAATGTTTCTAAAAATCAAACAGAAGGTGTGTTAGTTATGTATGTGTATGTGTACGTGTACGTGTACGAACACAATTCTGTGCAATTCTGGATATAAGTGCAGCTGTTTTGGAAACCTTCAGTGACTGGCAGCCTACTTGTCTCTGTAAAGTGTCCTTGAGTGTTTTAAAAGGCGCTTATGAATAAAATGTGTTATAATTATTATTATTATTATTATTCCTTAAACCAGGAACCCTCCAGTTAGAAGCCAAGTTCCCTTTGTGCTTGTAGACAGGTTTCCCCATGTTTCACTCACTTCCTGTGAGTGGCAGTCTGGGGCTGTTTTCAATGTTAAAGGTGGCTGTGGTATACATTTTACATACAGCAGTGTCAGACTTGTATTAATGGAGACAGCACTATCAAAGGTCTGGCTTGGGGTGGAAAATAAATTCAAGATGAGTCAAAAATATGTATCAGCCCGTAACAAATTTGAGCAAGAGGACAACAAAACACACACACACACACACACAATCTCTTTCTTTAAGTGTTTTGTGCTGACGGTTAATACAGATCTTCTGAGCGCATGTCCTCCAACAAGAATGATGGAAAAATCCATTGGCTGTCTAAAAATAAAATTCATCTGTGCCGTGTAAGATTTAATATCTGCCGCATGCCTCGCAGTGCAGCTGAGCCGACGGCATCGATATAAACAGAGTGAAAAATGTTGGTGTGAATATTACAGATGTTTTTCTTTTCCCGCTAATGACTCCCGACTGACTGATGACTAGCTTTTACCGACTTGTTCTCTACTTTCAAGTCATCACAAAGAGCCTCAACCCTCCTTCGCCAGGTTTCAGTGATGCTGATAGTGTGTAGGGTGGAAGTCGTACCTTCTGGTCAGGCAGTAGCGGGTTCGTCTGCAGTGAACTCAAATGGCCGTTGATGAGCGCTGTGGGTCGGTCGTGTTCACAGAACAGGCTGCCGTTGATGTAGTGGAACCGGTCTCCTGGGACAAGCCGGTTCCGGCAGGTGGAACATGTGAAACACTGCAGGACAGAGAGGGAAGGCGAGATGTAATTACATCTGAGGGTAAATGCACATGTTCATGTTCATGTTCATGTTGCTGCAGATGCTCGACTGGTTCAAGCTGTTAAACACTGGGACGGTACGATTTTGTGTTTTTTGTGTTACGGATCCTGACATCACGGTCATGAGTTCCTACCAACATCAGTCCAATATACTCCCCATTTACAAAATGACTATACAAATACTTGTTTGGATCACATTGTATTTGAGTTCTTTCTATTTCCAATATCCAGTGAGTTTGAGCCGTACAAGACCAATAAGGTACTTCACTCTCTCTGTAATGACAGAAGCAGTTTCACCTGTGAAAAATAAGCACTTCATTCTCAGTTTCAACCTTAAGATTCAACCTCATAGACATAGGTTGAAAGGCGGGGTGCACCCACGACAGGTCGAAGTTATAATAGCGTTTGTTATCAATTATGTATCGGGATACGCATCATATCGCCATATTCTGACCAATAAGCTGTATTATCCATTACGACAGACACATGTTGCCTAGCCCAGCTTTAATCACAACACAGAGGACAGATGAAAAGGTTTGATTGACATTATTGTTACTTCGTCCAGATGAAAGCTTTTACCTTGAGGTGGTACACGTTGCCCTGTGCCCTCATCACCAGTTCGCTGGCTGGAATGGACTGACCACAGGCGCTGCAAGCTCCGCTGTTTCCGAATAACCTGAAAGAAAGTGACAGTGGAGGAGAGAGCGTTACTGCGGCGTAAGTGGCAACCAGTCCTGACTTCAACTTTTAAACTCCCCTTTTGATGCCTTGAGATTGATGATTTGGCCGGAGCCAGGTTGACGTTCTGCGACCCGGAAATTCACAGGCCCCTACTGGACCATATCAACTGTCAATCAAATAAGTGTCATGCTTTATTGTCCACTATTGTCCTCTAAATCAATTTGTAACCACTTGTTAACAGTCTTGTACATTTCCCTTGAAACTGCATATTTAATATTTCATATATAAGTGTCAAATCCCCCCCCCCACACACACACACACACACGATTACTGTATTATTTTGTATTTCTTATTTTTTTTTTCTTTTCTCTGTCTGTCAAATTATTGACTCTCAGAGTTTTACACAAGAACTCCTATGTGCTTTTGTCTGTTCATGCACAAATTTGCAAATTACTTTATCATATTGTGTTAAAGAAGACCTGAGACTGGAGACCATCGACTGCTGGGGAAAATGTTTACCGACATTATAAATCAAGGGAGAAGTAGAAGTTCATTTTCCCATAGGCTTCCATTCAAATTCAGTTACTTTCACAACCAGTAGAGTCATCACCTGTTGGCTATTTAATATACTCAGCCAGCAAACCACAAGAGTCATTTATGGCCACTTCTTATACAGTCTATAGCCCTATTCGGATTAGTTTTACATGGAGAGGTTGGTTAAAGTAAGAATTACCAGAGCTTCTCAGTGATTTTAGTCCTATCTGAATGTGCCATGTCAGTAACCATGACCGCACGATGTCAGTAAAGTTTACCTTGGGTGAAAAGGTCAGGAAAAAGGACCCCAGATAATACTGATCCCGTGTGAATAGACCAGCAGTAAATATGTGCGTAAATATTCACTCATATACTGTTTACAAGTAGTTTTCCACAGATGTTCAAGCATGGAGACACTTGAAGCATTCCGTCCACACTAGGCAGACACCATTCTGAACCATCCGGTGCAAATTGGCCATTAATATAAGAGACGTCCTGTGGTAATTTCACATTACTCCACGTATCCATGTAAAACTAATCCTGTCCGAATAGTGCTCACGGTTGTAACCACTGTATAGACTCAGCCTGGTGTCACAGACAGTGGCGTCCTCACGTCTGTGTGTGTGTGTGTGTGTGTGTGTGTGTGACTGAATGAAAACTGTATTCGGTGCCAAATGCACTGCTCCTCCGGCTCCATTTAAAAAACACAGCACACAGATGAATCCTGCAGCACTCACTGAAACTGCATATTACTTCTGGTGCACACATTTTTTCACAACCTAATAATAACCTGGAACATAAGCAATCAGGACCTAAGAGGATTTGATTGTGCGTCCAGGTGGAGACATAGTGTTTTTGCCATTAGGACTCCGGCGAACGCTCCGTCAGTGCCGTGTTTCCATTAGAAGCCCGTAGCTACTCGGTTTGATATATAATGTGCATGGGTTAACCTTTTCAATCATGGTGTCAACACTTTAGATTTGCTTCTGCTCATCTCTTTCGTCCCTAACCTTCTCCCTCTCTCCCTCTCTCTCTTTCCCTCCTCTTGATAATGAAATGCTTGCTCCAGCTTCCCTTCTATCTTCCTTCTGAGTCCACAATTTAGATTACTTCATCTCGGTGAGCAGCAAACTGAATGAAATTTCGATTTGAGCAGAAAGTAATTTACTGGGATCTGGACCCATTTGTCATCATATCTCACCGGGTGTTTGCTCTATCACTGCACTTTTCCTAAGCAATCAAATAAGACCACGGCATCTGACATGCTCCGGAGAGAAGGGGAGAGAGGGATGGAAAAAGAAAGGGATAGGGAGGGGAGGAGGGAAGGGTGTGTAACACTGATGTGTGTGTGTGTGTGTGTGTGTGTGCGTGTGCGCATCAGATAAAGTTGTTTGGCTGAGAAAGAAAATAACAAGAGAAAAGAACAAGAGGCTGAGTACTTTTAAAAAAAAGATATTTAAGGGTGTAATTTGCAGCTAAATAATTAGTTGTTTGAACATTGCAATTAGAAATTCACAAAGGCTGCAGTTTCGATGTTCTTTCTTTATGTTCTAAAACAACTCCATGAAAAAATGATTTGTAAGAAATCATTTGTATCTTTAAGTTCTCATCATCACAGCATAGACGTTAAAATATTGAAGATTTCTCGCGCGGTAATACTTAACCTTTTAATTAAAAAAAAAACACAGCAAATATTGAATGAATTAATATCTCATTTAACTTAACTTTAAATAAATGAAAACAATCGCAACTCAAATGAAAATATGTCAAAAAATAACTGCTTATTGTACCCGAAATCATTAAAACTTATAATAATATAAGTAAAACTTATAATATGAATCAGTATTCGATGATGAAGTGAAAGAAACAAATATATTATTAAAATGCAGACAAGAGTGCTATGAACCGGTCGATGTCCCATCTTTTATTCCCTATGATTGCCAAGACTTTAAATCTCTCTTCACTCTCAAGTCCAAATGATTTGGCTGAAGCACTTAAAACATTAACAATATGAAAAATGCTTCACACATAATAGGTGTCGAGTTTTTCGTCTAACTGTGACTAAGTAAACACAATAACAGGTCGCTCTTTCTAAAATAAGTCATGTTCTTCACTGTGAACCTGTGCTCGATTACCTTTGTCATCAAATGGGAAATACATGGGATTCTCTGGTCATTCATAAAATATCTATTTGAAGATAAGCAGTGATACATTTTATTAGTTTCTACTTCTGAACAACACATCACACTCTGGGGACTCGAAACATTCACAGAAACTTAAAAAACTTTGCCCAGAATTCGGAATCCCAACAATACTGAAACTATTTTCTGGGACTTAACAATTTACGAGGGTCCTTGAACGCATTTTGTACGATCTCTTCAATGTGAATATTGGTTTGGGCAAAGCTAAGTGACTGTCAAATAGCATTTGTGCTCAAAATGTCCATTCCTACTAGATACATAATGAATGTCCTCTAACGGAACTCAAATGTAAATAAATGCTTCCAGTGCACTGACCACAACCTGTGCGGTTGTTGAAATATGTAAACAAACAAACAAACAAACAAACAAGCTAGAGCTCTGTGCAAAAGGAAACACAGAAATGGTTTTGAATGAGACAGACGAGGAGGAGGAGGAGGAGGAGGAGGAGGAGGCAGAAGCAAATTTTGTCTTGGCATCATTTGGAAAGGCTCCATCAAAACTCAATTTCAGAAACTAATTAACTGGACTGTCGTCACAACACTGCCAATTCTCAGCTCTCACTGGGACAAACACGACACTGGGAGTGAACATACTGTATAGGCCGTGCTTTTACAATCCAGCCTGCATATATATATCTCTATATATATATATATATATATATATATATATATATATATATATATCTATATATATATATAGATATATATACACACACATATGTGTGTGTGTGTGACTGCATTTCAAAACTTTGCTAAAATGTCAAACACATTTGCTAAGTTCAGTTCTCCAGGAGTTTCCAGAGAGGCGACGACACAAAGACAGGAGGTTTTTTTTAATTCACCACAGCCTCTATTGTTTCACCACAGTGTGGAAGCTTCACCTAAGTTGATTATTTTCTTTTTAAACCCGAGCACAGCCTCTTGATAGTATTTGATTTAAGGAGCCAAAGCCTTTAGGTGCTCAATTAAGCTGCTATATCGGTTTGAACTTGGGCTCTAATGGCCTCCTCTGCCAGTGAACTACAGCGCAGAGGTGAAGTAGACACCCAGGGTCAGTATAATTAAGGCCAAGGGACTCTTTAATTGCAATGACACATCCGGTTTTTGCTTTTCTGCTCCTAAAGAAAAGTAGGAAAAAAACAAAAAAAAAACAGTGGCTCTTTGTGGAGAACGGATTTATCCTGATTTATCTTCCCTCGCGGATGTGGAAGAACTAACACGTTTGATGAAATTAAAACAACAAAAACAAATAAAAGAACACGCACGCACATTTAGAACTGTCTGTTTCCATGTAGCCGACGACTATTGGATTTAATTTCAGCGCTGACTGCCAGGTGAAATATAGCGTGGCTCGCTGCTGGAGCTGTCTGGTAAACGCAGACCTCGTTTCGCCAAGGCCTTTTGAGTAGGGTAAAATTACCCCCACAACAATGATTTCTGCAACACAGTCCATTAAAAATGCCTCTCTACATCAGCAGCCAAAGCACCTTAAAAGCACTAGGCCATATTGATACTGAAGCGGGAGCTTTGCATAATGGCAAGAGCTGCATTAGAGAGAGAGAGGGGGGGGGGGGGGGGGCATGGACAGGGAGGGACAGGGACTGGAGATTGCAAGGATGAGGGGAGGGCATGTGTGTGTGTCTCTGTGCATGTGTTTTAGGGGGGGAGGGGAGGTGAGGGTGCGGTGGTGGTGGTGGTGGTGGTGGGGGGGGATCAGCCAAATTACACTTGGTTAATTCAGAGTAACAGATCTGGCCCCAAGTGAATTGAAGGCCTTGAATTAATTCTGTTATGACAAATCAAGATAAACGTTTCCCCTAAATTGCATGCGATTTAATTAATTTCTGAGATCACAGGTTTTTTTTCCTTCCTTCCTCGGCCTAATAGTTCACATTCTCTCTCGTGCTGTCATAGTGCTTGAGTGGGCAGACTTCAAAGTGATATTAAATAACTATTAGATTTACCTCACACATTCTATTGGAAAAGTGCCATTTAATTACCTAGGCTTATTCAATTAAGGGGGGGGGGGGCATTCTCCCTCAATCCAGCAGCCACAAGTAAATGAATTCTCCCCCTCCAACCAGCGGCACACGGAAACAATATCTACCACCTCCTGCTTCTTAAAAGCACCATCATCCTGTGACACAAAATGGTCTTGAAAGCTTTTGTTTGTGTGAAAAAACAAAGCTGTTGTTGTTTGTGCTGCTCTTGTGTGTGATTGATGGGTCAGAGGGACGGACGGACGGACGGACGGATGAACATCCCATTGCAGCTGCTGGTGTAACGGATTCTGAGTCACACTAAAATAATATTAACGCGTATTGAATTGATTAATTGGTCAATATGTATAAATAAGCATCTGAGCCGATGGTAACACAACTGATATGCATGTTAGTTTGCATAGATCGTAAGCATCGATGATGACGCTGTGGACGTCAGGCGATGACATGTGACCTTGTGCTGTGCTGTTTGTAGGAAGGAAACTCAAACTCACTGCATCACAGATCAAGAAAAAGAAAAAGAGAATATCTAATACAGTTT